>NW_013675698.1:10780-12016 GCF_000517525.1 Limulus polyphemus
TGTAACTTGTCAGTTTTATGTAGCGTCTTGAGAGTCTTGCATATGGCTCCTTCTAAAACAGTAAGTGTTGCCACAATTTCAACACATCATATCCTCTACCAGCCAAGCCATTGATTGCTGTAACTTGTCAGTTTTATGTAGCGTCTTGAGAGTCTTGCATATGGCTCCTTCTAAAACAGTAAGTGTTGCCACAATTTCAACACATCATATCCTCTACCAGCCAAACCATTGATTGCTATAACTTATCAGTTTTATGTAGCTTCTTGAGAGTCTTGCATATGGCTCCTTCTAAAACAGTAAGTGTTGCCACAATTTCAACACATCATATCCTCTACCAGCCAAACCATTGATTGCTATAACTTGTCATACAGTATTTTAGTACTGGGAGCCATGAATGAATTGAAACTAGTACTATTAATAGTGCTATTAGGTGTAGTATAGGCTTTATACTGCTGTGTCACATTCTGATTGATTGAATGAAAAACCAATCACAGTGTAAAATGTCTGGTACTCTGATGTAATTTATGTTTATACAATAAATGTTTCCAAAGTGTTTGCCTTTTTATATTCTTTTTTTTTTCCTTTTTACTAATTATTTATATATTGTACTTCACTTTTTATTGGTCAAAATAACGTTTTAGAATCAGGAATGCATAACAGAATTTAATAACTTTTTTTTTTCTCCTATATTGCTTAGAAGCCTTCTTTGGTTGAAAAGACCTTTTAAACTTTATAAAGATTCCTTAACTTGATTTATGTATAATTCTGAAGCTGGAAAATAATGGATTCTCTGTGACTCCAAAATAAGCTCTTAAATAACTTCTTTTCTCACCGTCAATTTCTCCTGTAAGTAGCATATATGTAGAATGTGATACACGTACGATGTTTCTTTTAGTTTATAAAAGTAAACACTTCTTGTACATAAAAAGTAGTGAAAACCCTACCGTGTAGAGTAATCTAATGCTGCATAGTATATCTGAAACTATTATATTTTGTCACGGCTTGCAGACATTTCAAAAGTTCCTGAAATGGTAGTTGCAAAATCCAAGTGCATCCACTGTCCAAGAATTGTTCATTTGTGGACTTGTTGGAAAAAATGTGTTGTTACGTCTCCGTTTGTTAATTGATTTCCCGTAAATTCGTTCCGACGAAACTTTAGCGACACAAGTCCTAACTATAAAACTGTTATTCTCCTGAATATGACTTCACGATACACTTGATTTCAACATTCGCGCT
>NW_013675698.1:13030-13991 GCF_000517525.1 Limulus polyphemus
TGAATGTATGTGGACAAGATATTGATGGCCACGTGAGACGTGAGTTATAGCGTTGTTATAGAGCGACTGTTGAAATTAAGTGTATCGTAAAGTTGTATTCGGAAAGAATAAACCAGTTTTATTTAAGAAAGGACTTGTGTCGCTAAAGTTTCGTCGGAACGAACTTACGGAAGATTAACGAACGAACGGAGACGTAACAAATTGGTGTCAGAAGTGGGATAAAAAAAATGGAAACGAAAGGCGGAAAATCAAACTACAGCTTAGCAGACTGGATGGCAGCAATACAAGAACAGCAAAAGAAACAAGAAGAAAGATACAGCAGTAGCAAGAAAACCTACAACAATGGCAGCTCGAACAGCAAAATAAACAAGAGAGATTACAGCAGTTGTTAGAGGAAAAAGAAAAGAAACAAGAAGAACGAGAAAATAAACAAGAAGAAAGATTACAGCAGTGGCAAGAAAACCTACAACAATGGCAGCTCGAACAGCAAAATAAACAAGAGAGACTACAACAGTTGTTGGAGGAGAAAGAAAATAAACAAAAAGAGAAATTACAGCAGTTGTTGGAGGAGAAAGAAAATAAACAAGAAGAGAAATTACAGCAGTTGCTGGAGGAAAAAGAAAAGAAACAAGAAGAGAGACTACAGCAGTGGCAACTGGAACAAGAAAAGAAACAACAAGTACAAACGGAAAACATTAGTAAATTTAAAAGCGAATTAGATACGTTAAAAGACGACTTTTTGTCTTTTACACAAAGAGGATACATTAACTATCGACTAAACCAGCCTCAGACAATGACAAGCCCTATCCAAACCCTGCAGCTAAACCCTAATGCAAACATATTCAGTCCCGTTAGAAGTCACATCCCAGATATGAATGTCAGTAATAGGAGTGATTCGTAAGAAGGAAGCCACAGAAATATGATGGGAAAGCACCGTGGGAAGCATATAGAGCACAGTTTG
>NW_013675698.1:14991-18252 GCF_000517525.1 Limulus polyphemus
GCTGGCACTGTAATAAACCTGGGCACAAGAGAGCTCAATGCTGGAAACTTCTACACAGGGAAGATGATACAGCAGAAAAGGCTGTTACCCAGAAAGGTTGCTGGAACTGTGGAAAGCACGGATATTTGAGGAGCCAGTTTAGGAGGAATATTACCAACAAGTCGGCCTCAAGGAGACCAGTAGTGGTTGGTGTTGAGCGACGCTCATCAACCCCCATCTTGAAAGTCCCAACAGCTAGGTATAAAATGCCAAGCACACACAGTATCTATGTGACAGGAAAACTAGATGGCCAAAGGTGCAACTTTGTCATAGACTCTGCATCTCAGCAAACCCTTGTGAGCATCAAGGTGTTAAATCACGAAGGAGTACCAGAAACCATAGAGAAGCTTTGTGGTGTGACAGGACATTCTACAAGATTGTGGGGACCAGTGTGGGTAACTATTGAGCTCATGGGCATAAAGGACATACAGAAAGTATACTTGGCTGACATGGAAGATGAATGCATATTAGGATTGGACTATCTACTACCAAGGCTTAATAAAAATACTGTTTAAAGCCACGAATCAACTAACTCGGATGTAGTAGCTTAATAAAAATACTGTTTAAAACCATGAATCAACTAACTCGGATGTATTAGCTTAATAAAAATACTGTTTAAAACCACGAATCAACTAACTCGGATGTAATAGCTTAATAAAAATACTGTTTAAAACCACGAATCAACTAACTCGGATGTAGTAGCTTAATAAAAATACTGTTTAAAACCACGAATCAACTAACTCGGATGTAGTAGCTTAATAAAAATACTGTTTAAAACCATGAATCAACTAACTCGGATATAGTAGTTTGATAAAAAAATACTGTTTAAAACCCTGGATACGATCTTCTATGTCCTTAGGGGAACAGGGGTAAGTCTACGGATACGATCATCTATGTCCTTGGTAGAACAGCGGCATGTCTACGGATACGATCTTCTATGTACTTGGTAGAACAGCGGTAAGTTTATGGATACGATCTTCTATGTCCTTGGTGGAACAGCGGTAAGTCTATGGATACGATCTTCTATGTCCTTGGTGGAACAGCAGTAAGTTTATGGATACGATCTTCTATGTCCTTGGTGGAACAGCGGTAAGTCTATGGATACGATCTTCTATGTCCTTGGTAGAACAGCGGTAAGTCTATGGATACGATCTTCTGTGTCCTTGATGGAACAGGGGTAAGTCTATGGATACGATCTTCTGTGTCCTTGATGGAACAGGGGTAAGTCTATGGATACGATCTTCTATGTCCTTGGTAGAACAGTGATAAGTCTACTGATACGATCTTCTATGTCCTTGGTGGAACAGGGGTAAGTCTATGGATACGATCTTCTCTGTCCTTGGAGGAACAGTGGTAAGTCTACGGATATGATCTTCTGTGTCCTTGGTGGAACAGTGGTAAGTCTACGGATACGATCTTCTATGTCTTTGGTGGAACAGCGGTAAGTCTACTGATACGATCTTCTATGTACTTGGTGGAACAGCGGTAAGTCTACGGGCTTACAATGCTAAAATACAGAATTCGATTTCTGCAGTGGACACAGCAGACAACTAAATGGTCCAAAACAAAAAGCATTTTCTATTACTTCTTTGTTAGGTGGGAGACAAATATAGTTATTTCTGGTTTAATTAAACTTTAGGTAAAAGACAAAAATACGAAAATTTTTTATTGTTACAAACTTACAGGCATGTATTTATTACAGAAATAATACTTCTTAAAATGGACGTATCAAATAATGAAACAAACCCGAACTGTTTCATTGCTACATAGCTGACAATCTTTAGACTGTCGTATTTTTAAAGGTGTGGAAGTATAGTCTAATATTCCATCATATTGACTTACCACGTACTTGATACATAATTCAAAGGGACGATATCTTAGTAGTTAATTCTGTAAATATCGGAGAGTGCGCTAGCACGGACACCCGTATTGAAGCAATACAAAAGTCATCTGGATTTTTTTCTCTACAGGTCATCAAAAGCTAGATATGAAGAGCTACCTGACATAGTCACTCTATCTCCGGTGTATATGCCACTTTTCAGCTATCCAGAGCGTCCCAAAAGTCGAAAACTGGCAAATAGCCAAAACCGAGATCTCGTATATTTGTCATCATCATCTTTCTTCAACAGGTCGAACACCTAGATAGTTCTAGTAGTAGTAGCTATAATTTTATCATCATTTTATAGAGCAAAATAGTCTTCACGATACTTGACTACCTATTTTATTATTATTATAAAAACGAACCAGTAACGTAGTAGGGATTTTATTCTCCATATAAAGTCAAGACGCCATAGTCCGACCAAGTGATATGTCCACATCCATCCCTATCATGTTTGGTTCCGTTTTTCACAGACCTACATAGGTTTTTTATTTAGCGATATTTTTTTCCTATAATTTATAGTACTGTAAAGAGAAAGAGGTCATTCGTTTCCTTATATTACGTTAAAATTATTATTTGTCACATAATGCCACTGGTGTTTTAACAAGGTAATGGTAATATTATTTTACAGGTAATAGTATTTTATATGGATGATAGTAATAGTGTAATAATGACTGGAGACGGCTTGAATGGGCAATGAAGAAAAACTTTAATATAAGTTTAAGATAACAGCAAATGTACAACGTTTCGACCTGATGATGACAAAACGAAACGTTGTACATTTACTGTTATGTTAAACTTATATTAAAGTTTTTCTTCATCACCCATTCAAGCCGTCTCAAAACATTATTAGTCTCAAAGTGGGTTCCTCGTCATCGAATTTAACCACGACTTTGTTCTCTACTTCGTGTTGATAGCACACATTTTGAACTTAGTTCAGTTAGAAAAATGTAGATGGCGTATAAATCGTTTTGATATTTACATAATATTAGTAATTACAAAATCAAAGAACTGATGCTGACGAAGCACAATGACTTTCGTGGATATTGGCATATGTATGTATTGTTATGTGATAGTGTAATGTTAAATTTAATTTGACTTTTTATTTTTCATAATAACTGGTTTACACTTGTCATAATTGTCTCTGATTTAGAAAGGCAATTCCACCTAGTCGCTCAGAGGTTAGTGTGTGAACTTTTCTCGCAAAAATGTGGATTTCGATACCCTCAGTGATCAGAGCACAGACAGCCCATGGTATAGCTTTACGCTTAACAACAAACTCAAATTAGAAAGACAATACAGTATTGTTGCGTCAGCGAGATCACGTGACTATTCTCACGCCG
>NW_013675698.1:18262-19728 GCF_000517525.1 Limulus polyphemus
ATATAAAAGAGGGTGACAACGTGACGGGCCTATAATGAGTGTGTAGGTAATGAGTAATTGAACTTCAGTCAGAGAGAGACGTATTGTTGAAGTCTAGCTTGTGATACGTGAATTATAGTTTGTTATAGCGCAACTGTTGAAGTTGAGTGTATCGGTAAAGTTATATTCAGAAAGAATAAACCAGTTTTATTAAGTGAGGACTTGTGTCGCTAAAGTTTCGTCGGAACGAAGTTACGGAAAGTTAATTAACAAACGGTGACGTAACAGTATGTTCGAGTAGACGATCGATATTTTTCTGAAAACTAACCCATAGGCTACAGGAAACCTGTGATAAAAGTTAGTTCTTGCTACCCGTACTTACAGGGAACTTTATATAATAATAATTAACAATTATAATAATTTTTGTATACACACACAAAATATTTATTCGCTGATAACAGAAGCTGTTACCTAATTCCCGAGAAACGTTCGCAGTTTAACTTACAAATTCAATTAGTTGCTGAAGCTGACGTTTCGCTGTAACAGCAACTTTACCGTTTCTTTCGTAGTGGCAGTCGTGTAAAATTTCTGTTTAAATGGCGACGAGGAAGTTGTACGGAACTAAATCAAGAACAACCTGTGTGGTCCTTTCGTGACGTGCACGTGCTGTAACACTAACGTGATGGCATGGTTTCTGTTGTGAGTAGTGTTATCTCGGAAGTTGAAATAGAGTTAGTTTGATACAATGGAAGAAATAAATGTCGAGAAAAATTCGGCAAAAAGTAATCAAATCCCTAACTGGAGTTTTATCATTTTATCTTCATCTACATTTTTTCCGAATATCCCGATTATCTTGTTATTCAGAACGCGCTATTTCGTTGACAAAATTCAGCCATGCACCCCCTTCTCTCCAAATATAGGGGCTTTGCTTCGCCCCCCCGTTGTTAATAAAATAAAAAATCAGTGATTTCAAACAAAATAGAGTTACTACGCCTAACGATGTTTCGTGAGCTTAACATGTATTTCGTCTGTAGAAAATTGAAAATATTTCTGTAGAGAATCTGCTAAACAAACTTGAAAACAGAAAACAAGAAACTCAAATGACTTTCAAAAGATAGGCTTTCCTTCTTCTAGAATAAGCAGTTGACATCAGCTTGTTTTGTTATGTTCAAGTCTTGGCACAGCCTAATCAGTATAACTACAAAAGTCTACCTTCCCACAGACGACAGTTATAACACAGCTATTTGAAATCGGTGCTAAGAAAACTGAAGTTTAAATCTATACTAATTTGTTAAACTTTCTGAACGTAATGCTTTTGAAAAAAGTGCAGTTGAGAGTCAAGCTTCATACGGTTTCTGAACGTAGTAGTGTGTTGTGAAAAATGAGGTTAAGTATCAAACTTCATACAGTTTCTGAACGTAGTAGTGTGTTGTGAAAAATGAGGTTAAGTATCAAACTTCATACAGAATGATGGAAAGAAAACCCTT
>NW_013675698.1:19824-23079 GCF_000517525.1 Limulus polyphemus
AAGTATCAAACTTCATATAGTTTCTGAACCTAGTAGTGTGTTGTGAAAAATGAGGTTGAGAGTCAAGCTTCATACGGTTTCTGAACGTAGTAGTGTGTTGTGAAAAATGAGGTTAAGTATCAAACTTCATACAGTTTCTGAACGTAGTAGTGTGTTGTGAAAAATGAGGTTAAGTATCAAACTTCATACAGAATGATGGAAAGAAAACCCTTCTCTGGAAAAAATACTAGCTTGCTGGTTCGCCAGTTCTTCTGAATAACGATACATTTAATTCAAGCTGAAATGATAATAAATAATGAACAAATTGGTGTCAAAAATAAACACTGATGTGTTATTAATATTTATTCTAATTCTGATTAATAAATCGTTTACGAAAAATCGATAATAACACTTGCTTAATAATTTTCTCATCGTAACATTTTGTTGTTCGTGTAATTGTTGATATAACAAACGCCAAGTCGAGAACTGACGACCTAATGAACCTTGGTATCATACTACAAACCTCGTCGGCACCGGATATTACAGTTAATACATTATTTTACATTCTTGTTTACTTTCGCTCATAAATTCATAGAATACAATCAGTTCATTGTTCACATTTTTTTACAGGTTAAGTTCGCATAACTTGAAAGTTTGGAAGAATATTTTGTTAAAAATAAATATATCTCTAATGACTTAAAAAACTGTTAGTGAAAATATTCCAAGATAAAGAAACGTTTGAGATGAGTTTTTGTTGTTATGGTAACCTGAGAAACAATGTTATCCCCCACCATGTACTTTAATAATCTTTTATTTAAGAGGATTAATATATACTTAAATAAATCAATTATAATTAGCAATTGACAAAGGATGCACTCCATAATCTTTGGAAAAACCAGTTTATTCAATCTAGACACTTAGCGGTAAGTCTGCGGGCTTTTAACGCTTACATTCGGATTCTGATACCCGTGATGGGCACAGTACAGACAACCCATTGTGTTGCTTTGTGCTTAACAACAATCAAACCGAGCCAGATATTTTATGTAATAATACAAGAAAAAACAACATTTGTTCATTAAATGTTGAATTACTCCCTCACGATACAAACTATTAATAAATCTCGAGGTAATGACCGTATGTTGTCAGTAGCAACCAATAAATTATTTAAACGATCCACGTTCTTACCCAACTTTATTTACTCTTACACTGTCAAAGTATTATCTCAATCATACCATGCACGTGTGTCACCAAGGTTACAGAGGGTATCGGTCGTTTAACCGGAATAAGGACGTTTGGCATTAATAATTGGGTTTTATTACGAATTTTATATGTACTATCAGTTCAACACAATTTTATATGTACTATCAGTTCAACACAATTTTATATGTACTACCACTTCAACACAATTTTATATGTACTATCAGTTCAACACAATTTTATATGTACTACCACTTCAACACAATTTTATATGTACTACCAGTTCAACACAATTTTATATGTACTATCAGTTCAACACAATTTTATATGTACTATCAGTTCAACACAATTTTATATGTACTATCAGTTCAACACAATTTTATATGTACTACCAGTTCAACACAATTTTATATGTACTACCAGTTCAACACAATTTTATATGTACTATCAGTTCAACACAATTTTATATGTACTACCAGTTCAACACAATTTCAATATGGGTTTTCCTACATTCGAATTTGTTTTGACACAAAATAATTTGTTATGACAGAAAACAAAAAACATAGAAATCAGTAAGAAATAAAATCAATAATGATATGAAACTATATATTTTATTGTGACCGAAAACTTAAAAAAGAACACCTCGTTTTATTGTGCGGAACAATAGAACACAATACATGACACCTCGTTTTATTGTGCGGAACAATAGAACATAATACATATATATTAATATTTCAACTTAAAAACGCAAGTGTTGACACATTCAAAAGTCTTAATATGAGCAGATCTTCTGACGTTCTTTATCATTTTCTCTGATGGTCTTTGTAATTCAAGTCGTGCTGGTAACAATACATCTTAGTACGGTGCGGGTCAATCTGAAGTATTTAAAATATGGATGGAATCACATCATTGTTGTGTTGTTAAAATGTTAATACAACGACAACATCACACCTGGTACTTTCAAGACCAGAGTTTTTAACAGTTGTAAAACCGTTGTAGTCCAATGGTAGCTTCCAATTCAGAAGAGAAAGGCCAGAGTTTTAACAGTTGTAAAACCGTTGTAGTCCAATGGTAGCTTCCAATTCAGAAGAGAGAGGACAGAGTTTTTAACAGTTGTAAAACCGTTATAGTCCAATGGTAGCTTCCCATTCAGAAGAGAAAGGCCAGAGTTTTAACAGTTGGACTACAACGGTTTTACCTCTCTTCTGAATTGGAAGCTACCATTCCCAGAGTTTTTAACAGTTGTAGTCCAATGGTAGCTTCCGATTCAGAAGATAGGCCTGATGTCGAAGAAGATAAACAACAGTATACCAAACTAAAGCAACAAGTGTGGCCTAACAAATGTTTACTACAATCGTTCTTTTACAGTTCTGTATATATAACACAACTAACGTTACTCTGACTTTACTATTTCCGTGAAAATAATTTTGGCCGAAAGTAACATCACAGTGAATATAAACAATGATAAATTGCTGTATCCACAGGTGGCGCTATTGCAACCCTCCTTACTATTGCAGGTACAAGTTTCAACAAACACATCAAATGTTCCTGTTCTCATTAGACAGTAAGTTTCGTCTCCGGTTCCTTCTCCAGGAGATCCCAAAAATGCACAAGATCGGATGTATCGCCACTGTCCGTTTACTGATGAAAAGGAAAATAAAGAAATAAAGTTAGTTTGATCAACTTAACCTCAACAAATACTAGGCGACTTTTTAGTATTTGTAGTAATTCTGATGTATGTCACGTGAACATAAGTTTGTTTGTTTCAGAGCAAAACCACATTGGACTACGTGCCGTGTCCACCCCGTGAAATTGTACCCGGATGTTAGTGTTGTGAGTCCGTTAACTTACTGCCGTCCCACCGGGAGAATAAACAGTAAGACCCTGACAATACCTTAGGTATTCATGTGCGGTAGGTGACAGCAGTGTGTGGTATGCTCGTGCCAAGTTCCGTTCACTTGTCATACAACAAAGTTATTACAAAGTTATTATAAAAATAAAATGTATAGCATTTTCTACATCTTACAGATGGGAATATTCAAACTTTCAAAAACGTCCACTATGTATAGCATTTTCTAC
>NW_013675699.1:0-3529 GCF_000517525.1 Limulus polyphemus
TAATGTACGGTGTAATGTACGGTGTAATGTACGCTGTACTGTATGGTGTCATGTATGCTGTAATGTACGGTGTAATGTATGCTGTAATGTACGCTGTACTGTACGCTGTCATGTATGCAGTAATGTACGCTGTAATGTATGGGGTCATGTATGCTGTAATGTACGGTGTAATGTACGCTGTACTGTATGGTGTCATGTACGCTGTAATGTATGGTGTCATGTATGCTGTAATGTATGGTGTCATGTATGCTGTAATGTATGGTGTAACGTATGCTGTAATGTACGGTGTCATCTATGGTGTCATGTACGCTGTAATGTATGGTGTAATGTACGGTGTAATGTATGCTGTAATGTACGGTGTCATGCATACATTACTGCATACATTACAGCATACACTACACCATACATTACAGCATACATGGCAGCATACGTGACACCATACATTACAGCATACATTACACCGTACATTACACCATACATTACAGCATACATTACACCGTACATTACAGCATACATTACAGCGTACATGACACCATAGATTGTGGACATGTTAATCTATAATACTACATTCCGGTTTCAATATCAACATTAACCAAACTTGTGGACATGACGTTCTCACTCTTCGATCAGGCTCTTATTTTGTTATCAGGCTGTTATTTTTGATCAGGCTATTGTTTTTTGATCAGGCTGTTGTTTTTCGATCAGGCTGTTGTTTTGTTATCAGGCTGTTATTTTTTGATCAGGCTATTGTTTTTTGATCAGGCTGTTGTTTTTTGATCAGGCTATTGTTTTTCGATCAGGCTGTTGTTTTGTTATCAGGCTGTTGTTTTTCGATCAGGCTGTTATTTTTTGATCAGGCTATTGTTTTTTGATCAGGATGTTGTTTTTTGATCAGGGTGTTATTTTTGATCAGGCTGTTGTTTTTGATCAGGCTGTTATTTTTTGATCAGGTTAATGTTTTTTGATCAGGCTATTGTTTTTCAGTTTCAGAAGATTGTATTGTTAACTATAATCTTTATATCTGGAGACGTTTATTGTTTATTCAAATATTTCTTAATAACATCATTCTTATTGGACGTGGAAACTCATTATATCACGAACTTTTGATGTTATTAAATTATTGTACTAAGCTAGTAAAATTAATGTTTATTTTATATGCAAAATGTACGAAACTCCTAATTATATTAATCTTATGTTAAATCGGAATAAAGCTGTCATAGTGGAAATATATACCCCTAAACATTTTTATGACATGTCTCACATTTAAAGCCCCCCTCCAGTGGCTCAGCGGTAAATCTGCAGGCTTACGACGCCAAAAATCGGGTTTCGATACCCGTGTCGAGCAGTGTACAGATAGCCCACTGTGTAGCTTTGCGCTTAACAACAGCCAAACCAAATAATTTTACATTTAAGAATCTATTTTTTTTTTTAAATTTCAAACCATATATCTATAAGTGGTGGTATGTTTTAGTGTTCTAAAGTAAATCTTGTATTTACTATTTAGATAATCCAAAACTATTGTTTCTGGGTCTAGTAACACTGATTTTTTAAAATGGTTTAATAAGTTCCGAGAACAATCGGATTACGTGTTTTGCAAGGTTCATTGAAACCCACGCGGTTTCCTTACCATGGGGTTTTCACTTTCACACGTTTTCTAACGAAGATAACGAGGATTTACAATAGCATCATTCAGAGTAGGAGATCGGGGACTTGCTTGAAACACGTGAACCGTGGCTTTCATGCGTACTGAACACGTGTTAGTCTGTAGGTAGAAACTGTATATGAAGGACTGCTTCTCGTCGCCAACCATTTCAAATAACCATACGTACATGTGATTAGCTTCAGTGAAGAACACTGTAGCAAGACTCTCCAGATTTTCACATGTTTAGTATGGTTTTCTTAATCTTGTAGATATACCTTTTGAAACTATCACATAACGATATATCTAGCATTTCCATAAAGATAAAAGTGATCGTTTCCATAGCGACACATCTAGTAGTTTCTATAGAGATATAATTGATCGTTTCCATAACAACCCAAGTTTCTTAAAACTTGTTTATTGTGCCGAATATATATATAGTATAATACTTATGATTACAAAGTTTCACCAGGTTAAATTGGGTACAACTACGAGGAGTATTATCTAGATCAGGATTCCAGGTTAACCTGGTGAAACATTGTAACCATAAATATTATACCCAGTATATCCGACAAATTTGAAGTTTTACGTAAGAGGGAACTTCCTTGAATTATTTAGTTACACTATCCTGTTTGTGAAATTTCTAAATAACTAAAACATTAGTCTATGTAATGAAATGAATGTTTAGGTCTTCGCATTCGTTAGTATGTTTGTTCTGGCACAGATCAAATAAAAGATGACATTAATAGTAAATGTAATTGTTATGTCAAAAACTATTACACCATACATTAAAGCATGCATTACACCATGCATTACAGCGTACATTACAACATACATTACAGCATACATGACACCATACATTACAGCATACATTACACCATACATTACACCATACATTACAGCATACATCACAGCGTACATCACAGCATACATTACACCATACATGACACCATACATTACAGCGTACATTACAGCATACGTTACACCATACATTACAGCGTACATTACAGCATACGTTACAGCATACATTACACTATACATTACACCATACATGACACCATACATTACACCATGCATTACATCATGCATTACAGCGTACATTACAACATACATTACAGCATACATCACAGCGTACATTACAGCATACAGGACACCATACATGACACCATACATTACACCATACATTACAGCATACATCACAGCGTACATCACAGCATACATTACACCATACAGGACACCATACATGACACCATACATTACAGCGTACATTACAGCATACGTTACACCATACATTACAGCGTACATTACAGCATACGTTACATCATACATTACAGCATACGTTACACTATACATTACACCATACATGACACCATACATTACAGCGTACATTACAGCACACATTACACCATACATTACAGCGTACATTACATCATACATTACACCATACATTACAGCATTCATGACACCGTATATTACAACATACATGACACCATACATTACAGCGTACATTACACCACACATTACACCATACATTACCGCATACATTACACCATACATTACAGCAAACATGACACCATACATTACACCATACACTACAGCGTACATTACACCACACATTACAGCATACACTACACCATACATTACAGCAAACATGACACCATACATTACACCATACACTACAGCGTACATTACACCACACATTACAGCATACACTACACCATACATTACTGCATACATGACACCATACATTACACCATACACTACAGCGTACATTACACCACACATTACAGCATACACTACACCATACATTACTGCATACATTACAGCATACACTACACCATACATTACGTTTGGTTAATGTTGATATTGAAACCGGAATGTAGAATTATA
>NW_013675699.1:4206-4810 GCF_000517525.1 Limulus polyphemus
TGACAGCGTACATTACAGCATACATGACACCATACAGTACAGCGAACATTACACCGTACATTACAGCATACATGACAGCGTACATTACAGCATACATGACACCATACAGTACAGCGAACATTACACCGTACATTACAGCATACATGACAGCGTACATTACAGCATACATGACACCATACAGTACAGCGAACATTACACCGTACATTACAGCGTACATTACACCGTACATTACAGCATACATGACACCATACAGTACAGCGTACATTACAGCATACATGACAGCGTACATTGCAGCATACATGACACCATACAGTACAGCGAACATTACACCGTACATTACAGCATACATGACAGCGTACATTACAGCATACATGACACCATACATTACAGCGTACATGACACCATACAGTACAGCGTACATGACACCATACAGTACAGCGTACATTACAGCATACATGACCCCATACATTACAGCGTACATTGCAGCATACATGACACCATACATTACAGCGTACGTTACACCATACATTACAGCATACGTTACACCATACATTACAGCATACATGACCCCATACATTACACCATACATTACAGTGTACATTGC
>NW_013675699.1:5142-9840 GCF_000517525.1 Limulus polyphemus
ACATGACACCATACAGTACAGCGAACATTACACCGTACATTACAGCATACATGACACCATACATTACAGCATACATGACACCATACAGTACAGCGAACATTACACCGTACATTACAGCATACATGACACCATACATTACAGCATACATGACACCATACAGTACAGCGAACATTACACCGTACATTACAGCATACATGACCCCATACATTACAGCGTACATGACACCATACATTACAGCGTACATTACAGCATACATGACGACGACCATGACAGCATACATGACACCATACATTACAGCATACATTACACCACACATTAAAGCATACATTACACCATACATTACAGCGTACATTACAACATACATTACACCATACATGACACCGTATATTACAACATACATGACACCGTACATTACACCATACGTTACAGCGTACATTACAGCATTCATGACACCATACATTACAGCGTACATGACACCATACATTACAGCGTACATTACAGCATACATGACCCCATACATTACACCGTACATTCCAGCATACATGACACCATACATTACAGCATACATTCACCACACATTAAAGCATACATTACACCATAAATTACAGCGTACATTACAACATACATTACACCATACGTTACAGCGTACATTACAGCATTCATGACACCGTATATTACAACATACATGACACCATACATTACAGCATACATGACACCATACATTACAGCGTACATGACACCGTACATTACAGCATACATGACACCATACATTACAGCGTACGTTACACCATACATTACAGCATACGTTACACCATACATTACAGCATACATGACACCATACATTACAGCATACATGACCCCATACATTACACCATACATTACAGTGTACATTACAGCATACATGGCACTACACATTACAGCATACATGACACCGTACATTACAGCATACATGACACCATACAACACCATACATTACACCAATACATTACAGTAACTGCCCACAAGTTGGTGTTTCAGTACGAAAACCGTTACCAAGGTAGTTTATCCAGACAGTAACAGCGCATAAGTTGGGCGTTTTAATGTGGAAACCGTTATCAAGATAGTTATCCAGACAGTAACAGCCCATAAGTTGGGCGTTTTAATGTGGAAACCGTTATCAAGATAGTTATCCAGACAGTAACAGCCCATAAATTGGGCGTTTTAATGTGAAAACCGTTATCAAGATAGTTATCCAGACAGTAACAGCCCATAAATTGGGCGTTTTAATGTGGAAACCGTTATCAAGATAGTTATCCAGACAGTAACAGCCCATAAGTTGGGCATTTCAAAACGAAAATCGTTAATCACACACACAAAATCCTTAAACGTATTGCACAACAGAATCAAGAATATTAACTGTCTGTTCCTCACGTGCACCGTTCCTTTCTTGTAGACAATATTTACGACACACACACAATCATGCCGTGCTTCCAAACATAAAACAATGAACGTTGTGTTGTTCTACTGCCAGATGTTGCTCGTGGAAAACACGTCATTCAATACTTTACCTACAGGTAACGTATTCCTCATTAAGCAATGTCTCGACACACACACACACGCCCATTATTCTAATAAATAAACCTATATCGTTCCGTTGCACATGCTATCTGGTTATTGCTCTTAGTTTTGTTGGGAGATTATATTAAGAGTCGTGGGGTATTCATCGTATGAGTTTATTCGTGTATGTACTGTACTGTAAGCTAGAACTTAATATCCGGTTACAGCGGAAGAAACTAATATATATATATAAGATTTAAAAAAAAGGAAAAATAAAACGAGATTTAAGAAAGCAAAAGATAAACGGTTTGATTATCTTTCTTTCTCGGAGTTTAATAACGTCATTTCCCTACATTTCAAGACTGTTTATTCGGAACTATTGATAAGACCAGCGAAGAACATTCCTGTGGAATTTACACACGCACACAGAACGAAACGACCAGTTCATAATAATATTACTTCTGTTTTCATTTGCTGATTAACTTCAGAGATTTTTAGTACATTAATTATAAGCTGTTAATTTATTTTATCTTACTTTCACTTATATAGTTCATTAGAAGAAAATAACCATTTTTTAAAGATTTTATATTGGTAGGCTTGGTTAGTTCTTTAAATGTCACAAAAACGTATATGCAATAACAAACTAAACACGCGGGATAACTAACTAATCTCGTGGAATAACTAAAAGTAGCACGTGCAATAACTAACTAACCTCGTGCAATAACTAAAACTAGCACGTGCAATAACTAACTAACGTCGTGGAATAACTAAAAGTAGCACGTGAAATAACTAACTAACGTCGTGGACTAACTAACTAACCTCTTGCAATAACTAAAACTAGCACGTGCAATAACTAGTCGTGGAATAACTAAAACTAGCACGTGCAATAACTAACTAACCTCGTGCAATAACTAAAAGTAGCATGTGCAATAACTAACTAACGTCGTGGAATAACTAAAACTAGCACGTGCAATAACTAACTAACGTCGTGGAATAACTAAAACTAGCACGTGCAATAACTAACTAACCTCTTGCAATAACTAAAACTAACACAGCACGTGCAATAACTAACTAACGTCGTGGAATAACTAAAAGTAGCACGTGAAATAACTAACTAAACACGCGGAATAACTAACTAACCTCTTGCAATAACTAAAACTAGCACGTGCAATAACTAGTCGTGGAATAACTAAAAGTAACACGTGCAATAACGAACCCCCCCCCCCCCCCAGTGGCACAGCGGTATGTCTGCGCTCTTACAATGCTAGAAACCGGGTTTCGATACTCGTGGTGGGCAGAGTACAGATAGCCCATTGTGTAGCTTTGTGCATAACTTAAGACAAACAAACAAACAAACTAGCAATAACTGAAAGTAGCACGTGTGATGACTAAGAATTGTAATCAAGGGCGTCCGCAGAATAAAATTAGGGGGGTCAGGTAAACTCAAGTTTGAAAAAATTATGAAATCGAAATACAAATACCTTATGATTTTCCAGTAACATTGAAGAAGAATTTTACATATCGGGGGGAAGGGGGGGTCAAGTGACCCCTCCCCCCTTGCAATTTCCTGCGGGCGCCCATGGTTATAATTAAATCATACAATTACAAATTGATCGGGCGTTCCTAACTGTGATTTTACCAATACTTTAAGGCTGTTTCCATGCCTACAGTTTTCATTGAGAGTGTGTTGAAAGTGAAGTCTTGTAATATTGTCTGAAATGAGTGGGCCTAAAAGAAAAGGTAGTTTCTGTTCTATTAAGCACATAGCATCCTGAAAAATGGGTCTTTAGTTTTCTCGCAACTGTATATCATTTGCTATTTCCGTAAGTAATTCAGATGCAATCTAATTATCCGTTTCTGTCCTGATGAAGCTTTACCGATATTTTGAATAATAAATTCCACAGAGTAGATCTGTTTGAAAGTGTAGTCCAATTAAACTAAAATTGGTCTCGGCTAAAAGCTCATATTATTACAACGCTTACAAACAAACAAAACGTTGTAATATAATTATTATTTCCTTCAACTATCGAACAAAAGGTAGAGTTGCCATTTTATCTGTTCTTCTATTTCATTTAAAACACTTTGTCATGTAAAGTTTGTTCTTTACAAGACCCTCGAAGTCACCCAGTGCAGGAAGTGATTACATTTTGATTGCACTTTCCTGCTTGTAGAGAGAGCCATGAAACACGAGATGATTGACGGTCGAGAAGCCAGCCGGAGCCAACACACGTTTCTGTTATAATAACAACTTTTTTTTATTGTCTTTAAGCTTTCATCAGAGCATATTACTCTCATGAGAAAATGGAATCACCGAGAAACGCTGTAAGGGACGTCCTCCAGTAAACTCAAATGGCAGGAAAATTGTCATCTCAAACTTTTAAGTGTGTTCTAATGGGAAGACAAATCGCATACCCCCCTTCCCTTAACTCCACTGGAACATTCACCATCCACACCAGACTTTACAATACAGTGAAAAGTGAGTATATTAAGTTACATTAGGTCCTAAAGTCTTTTCGAGAACTTAGCTTAATTGGGAAGGAACTTTAACAAACACGTAGTTCCAAAAACTGAAACCCGAAAAGTTGAAAATAAGTTTGCTTTCATTGTTGTCCAGTAATATTGTTGATATAATGTAAACTGAAAGTGCACGAGACCGACCTCGTATTGGAGAAGCAGTTTTGGTTATCATTCCGAATTTACTCCGTTTCGTATAAGAAATGTGGCAGACTTTTACTAAATCGTACAAGTATATTGAACGCAAAGAATCCGATATTCGTACTCAAGATATATCTATAAATTGTCGACGTCAGTCTGACTCAGACTCTGACAAGTCAGAGTGCCAGATGATGTTCGTATGAAGAATAAAGATACTTTCATCCATCGTACAGTTTGAATCTCCATAATCTCTAGAACTTCACAAATGTATATCTACAGTTTGAATCTCCATAATCTCTAGAACTTCACAAATGTATATCTACAGTTTGAATCCTCATAATCTTTAGAACTTTACAAATGAATATCTACAGTTTGAATCTCCATAATCTCTAGAACTTCAGAAATGTATATCTACAGTTTGAATCTTCATAATCTCTAGAACTTCAGAAATGTATATCTACAGTTTGAATCTTCATAATCTCTAGAACTTCAGAAATGTATATCTAC
>NW_013675699.1:10837-11365 GCF_000517525.1 Limulus polyphemus
CTCTAGAACTTCACAAATGTACATCTACAGTTTGCATCTTCATAATCTCTAGAACTTCACAAATGTATATCTACAGTTTGAATTTTCATAATCTCTAGAACTTCACAAATGTATATCTACAGTTTGCATCTTCATAATCTCTAGAACCTCACAAATGTGTATCTGCAGTTTGAATCTTCATAATCTCCAGAACTTCACAAATGTATATCTACAGTTTGAATCTTCATAATCTCTAGAACTTCACAAATGTATATCTACAGTTTGAATCTTCATAATCTCTAGAACTTCACAAATGTATATCTACAGTTTGCATCTTCATAATCTCTAGAACATCACAAATGTATATGTATCTACAGTTTGAATCTTCATAATCTCTAGAACTTCAGAAATGTATATCTACAGTTTGAATCTTCATAATCTCTAGAACTTCACAAATGTATATCTGCAGTTTGAATCTTCATAATCTCCAGAACTTCACAAATGTATATCTACAGTTTGAATCTTCATAATCTCTAGAACTTCACAAAT
>NW_013675699.1:12100-21229 GCF_000517525.1 Limulus polyphemus
ACAAATGTGTATCTGCAGTTTGAATCTTCATAATCTCCAGAACTTCACAAATGTATATCTACAGTTTGAATCTTCATAATCTCTAGAACTTCAGAAATGTATATCTACAGTTTGCATCTTCATAATCTCTAGAACCTCACAAATGTGTATCTGCAGTTTGAATCTTCATAATCTCCAGAACTTCACAAATGTATATCTACAGTTTGAATCTTCAGTATTTATTACCCTTATCTACCATGAACTGTGGCTAATCAGTAATGTAGGCTAAAATAAATAGCTGATAACCTCAAATACATAATGCTATGTTGAAAGACACTCTCTAAACGGTCACGGCATGTGCACTTTGACCCCAATCCGTACACATATGATTAAAGAGCTTGACCGTTCAGTAATAACACAAACTGTCCGCTTTTAGGTTCGACTTCTGTATTTTAATTAACGTGGTCCTTTTGTGTTGATGAAAATTAGACAGAGCTGTGTAAGCATCATTTCTGTACAGTATATATCTAGTTAATGCTTGATTTAATACTACTCGAACATCTGTCTATTGTAATAATACTTGGTGTCTGTAACTAACTGCGCGAATGTAAGCAAAAGGTGGATGTAAATATACTTTAGTAGACATTTTGTACAACAACATATTTAAAACCTATTGAAGTTTTTAAGAAAGGTCAAATGTTAGGTCGTAGAATAACATTATAAGTTTGTTTATTGATAGTATTAAGTACGGTAACTTTAGCCCTAAATAATTTAAAGCAAGAAACGTACACAAATTACAGTATTAATTTATTTAATTTGGATAAAGCAGTCGAACGGCAGAAGTTATTAAGGTACTTTGTTTGTATGTTCACTCTCATCACCCTACAGATTTATTAAATTACTTTGTTTGTATGTTTACTCTCATCACCCTACAGATTTATTAAGGTACTTTGTTTGTATGTTTACTCTCATTATCCTACAGATTTATTAAGGTACTTTGTTTGTATGTTTACTCTCATCACCCTACAGATTTATTAAGGTACTTTGTTTGTATGTTCAGTCTCATCACCCTACAGACTAGAAACAGGGATATGTGACTAATCAATATCTATTTCATTGTCCCCTTCTGAAAACAGGGATATGTGACTAATCAATATCTATTTCATTATCCCCTTCTAGAAACAGGGAGATAGATATTGATTAGTCACATATCCCTGTTTCTAGAAGGGGATAATGAAATAGATATTGATTAGTCACATATCCCTGTTTCTAGAAGGGGATAATGAAATAGATATTGATTAGTCACATATCCCTGTTTCTAGAAGGGTATAATGAAATAGATATTGATTAGTCACATATCCCTGTTTCTAGAAGGGGACAGGGAGATAGATATTAATTAGTCGCATATCCCTGTTTCTAGAAGGGGACAGGGAGATAGATATTGATTAGTCACATATCCCTGTTTTCAGAAGGGGATAATGAAATAGATATTGATTAGTCACATAACCCTGTTTCTAGAAGGGGACATGGAGATATATACTGATCCGTTACCTATGACAGGGAGATAGATATTGATTAGTCACATATCCCTGTTTCTAGAAGGGGACATGGTTTCTGTAGAAAGGAAAAGAAATTGAAGTATTTTCATTCACCAACATGTTTGATGTGTAGTCCACTAGATGCTTGCCATACATTAGCAAATTTATTACTAGAGGCAGTTGGATCACTCTCTGATAATGACTTCTGGTACTGACATGTCATCAATATTCACATGAATATAAGTTATAAATAATTCAATACACTTCAATTGATGAAGTAAGAAATCTATCTATATAGTTATACATACTCTTGTATAATGTTTAGTCTTTATTTGAAAAATAATTCTTCCTACATCCAGATTACCAACCTTATCATTCGTCTAGCCAGTCTGAAAAGCAGCCACTATTGCCATCTATTTGTTTGTTTTTGTATACTAAAATATTATGGTGCAGCACTAAACGAACATCCGGAATCAGTGTCTAAATGTGTCTCGCTCAGCTGAGGTTTCAATAGAGAAGGTGAAAAAGGTTTACAGTAAAAGGCTGTGAGAAACATGTTTTCCAACAATCCACAACGTGTTGTTGTCTGTCATAACAATTAACAACGTTCAAATACTGAACAAAGAAATAGTGCTTTCAACAATCCACAACATGGTGGCGTCTGTCACAACAATTAACAACGTTCAAATACTAAACAAAGAAATAGTGCTTTCAACAATCCACAACGTGGTGGCGTCTGTCACAACAATTAACAACGTTAACAGTAGCTGATTTAGAGTCGTGTTTACCAATTTTCCGGCTCAGTTATTAATAACAATTCTCAACGGGATTACAATCTGGAGACTTTACTGCCCATGGCAATTTTTGTAACGCCCTTCTAGTCGAGATAATCTTGTACAATAACACGCACTGTTGGCAGTGGCATTGTCATCCTGGAATAGAAAGTTATTGCCAAACCTTTCCCTAGCATATGGAAGAAATATCGTTTCCATGTGGTGCCTGTAGGAGGCGTCATTAACATTTCCCTGAAGGATATGAAGAGCGGTTTCTCCACCATGATGAATAGCTGCCTAAACATGTACTCTACCACCTCCTGTGTGTTCCCTGTGGGAAAGACAGTCTTTCCTTACTTGTTCTCTAGGCAAACGACGAACACGAATCCTACCATGAGCTTTAACAAGACAGAAACGGGACTCATATGAAAATATGACATGTCACCAGTGTCCTAACTGTAAGTTGGCATGCTGTCTTGCCCAAGTAACACGTGTGACGACAGTGAATTCTGGTTAATATCGGTTTGCAGATAGCCCTTCTTGCAAAATAACCTTATTTGGCCAGTCTTCTATTTACTGTTCTTCTGGATATCCTGGAATAAATGTGTTCATGTTATAAATTCCTGTTATAAGGTTTTGCAAGACTTCTTTCAAAACACAATCATCTCGGGCAGTAGTTTTTCGGCTTCTGCCAGTAAATTTTCCTGTAGTCCGATGTCGTTTCATATTCTGGATACAGTACACTGGGGTACCCTACTGTTCTGGCAATGTCTGTTTGCTTCATACCACTTTAGGACAGTCAAATAATTTGACGGCCTACAACTTCTGGCACGTGACCAGGCATGAATCTACACCAAGTACATAGAAAGTGTCAGAACAAAGCATTGATCAGTTTCGAAACAGAGTATACCAAAAGTACACCCTTTTATACAAGACAGGAGTGTATGTGTGTTTTAACGAATAAATGCTCAATACAACTTATACAGACAAGATTAACGACTCATACATGTTTGTCCTATTATACGCTACCTTCTCTGTTACTACTCGGGCATATATTCAATAACTACTCCATGTATGTAGACAATAACATCAACATAGAACAGTATGTAAACATTTTGGCCAAGACTGTAGTGCTTTCAACAATCCACAACGTGAGGTGTCTGTCACAAGAATGAACAAGGTTGAAGGGCTGAACAAAGAAGTGGAGTGTCCTCTACCCAAAGTTATCTGTCAGGAGATTTAAGAAGATTCAAGTGCTGAACAATGATTTAGTATTTACAACCTAAAAGGTATCAGATGAAGCGCAGCTAATCAACAGCACCTGCCGTCCGAACAATGATTTAGTATTTACAACCTAAAAGGTATCAGATGAAGCGCAGCTAATCAACATCACCTGCCGTCCGAACAATGATTTAGTATTTACAACCTAAAAGGTATCAGATGAAGCGCAGCTAATCAACAGCACCTGCCGTCCGAACAATGATTTAGTATTTACAACCTAAAAGGTATCAGATGAAGTGCAGCTAATCAACAGCACCTGCCGTCTGAATAGCTACTTTTAATCGAATAGTGGACTGCTATCCACAGCTAAAAGTGCTGTTTTCACTGGCATGTTGCGACTCGAACCTTGGATCTTCCTACTTATAATCCAGTCTGAACAAAGATTGAGTTCTAACGATTCGTTACCCGATGTTAATTATATAAACTGCTAATTTAGAGTGTGCTGCGAACTGACGTAATGAGACTAAGTTTTCGAAATTCGCAGAACTCACATTAACAATAATTTATTTGAAGAAAATGTGCAATCTAAAAAACTTGTACGATCAGTGTTTATAGTAAAGTGTTTAATATTGTGTAAAAACAAATAGAAGTTTAGCAGATTTTTAATCATAGGTGAGTGACACTTAACACAGAAAAAAATATTAAGGTTTTAAGTACCTTTCCTTAAAATACGATATATAAACCAAGTTTAGAGATCTTAGTGTGTTGAATAACCTGAAAACAAAGTTTAGAGATATTAGTGTGTTGAATAACCTGAAAACCAAGTTTAGAGATCTTAGTGTGTTGAATAACCTGAAAACAAAGTTTTGAGATCTTAGTGTGTTGAATAACCTGAAAACCAAGTTTTAGAGATCTTAGTGTGTTGAATAACCTGAAAACAAAGTTTAGAGATCTTAGTGTGTTGAATAATCTGAAAACCAAGTTTAGAGATCTTAATGTGTTGAATAACCTGAAAACAAAGTTTTGAGGAGAACTTAGCGAGTTGAATAACCTGAAAACAAAGTTTTGAAGAGAACTGAAAGTGCTACACCACCTGTGATCCAAGTTTTAATGATACTGTATGTGATAGACCACTTGTGATCCAAGTTTTAATGATACTGTATGCGATAGATCACTTGTGATCCAAGTTTGATATCTTAATGAGTTGAATAACCTGAAAACAAAGTTTTGAAGAGAACTGAATGTGATACACCACCTGTGATCCAAGTTTTAAGGAGAACTGAATGTGATAAACCACCTGTGATCCAAGTTTTAAGGAGAACTGAATGTGCTACATCACCTGTGATCCAAGTTTTAAGGAGAACTGGATGTGATAAACCACCTGTGATCCAAGTTTTAAGGATAACTGAATGTGATAGACCACCTGTGATCCAAGTTTTAAGGATAACTGAATGTGATAGACCACCTGTGATCCAAGTTTTAAGGAGAACTGAATGTGATAAACTACCTGTGATCCAAGTTTTAAGGAGAACTGGATGTGATAAACCACCTGTGATCCAAGTTTTAAGGAATAACTGAATGTGATAAACCACCTGTGATCCAAGTTTTAAGGAATAACTGAATGTGATAGACCACCTGTGATCCAAGTTTTAAGGAGAACTGAATGTGATAAACCACCTGTGATCCAAGTTTTTAGAAGAAATAAATATTTCTGATCAGTTGTGAGTTTGAGGAGAGGTATATTATATAAGTTTTGAGAGTAGTTGAATGATGACGTCACCCAAGTTTTGATGTACAATTTATGCTACGATAATAGGATAAAAAACTTATCTCATAGATGATCGTTATTCTACACGATACGACTTTACAAAAGATTACAAATAAACAGTCTAAAAAACCGATGCTACACCATAAAACAAATTTCGCGAGAAGTCAGTTAAATAGTTTTCGCTAGATTGTTTGGAAATTTGGTTTAAATAAAACGCATATTACCAAGAGTTTGTCACTCAGACGGTAAACCTAGGATCTTGAAGAACAGGAGAGTGGTGAGATAATACGTTAAGTTGATGACGTCACCCATGACAGAGGAGAAGCCAGGTCTTGAAGCTTAGCTAGAATGTAACAAAAGAAGAACCTGTGGAATGTATTCACCAACACCTCGTTGCTAGAGGTAATTTGATTTATGTCCCAAAAGATACCATTAGTAAATTGTAAAGTTCAATTTACGGTGAACGAATATTTAGGTTGTTCCAACAAACAGAACACTGGAAAAATAGTGCATGTTTCCGCTTATTTACATTTACCAAGTCTTTAGACTGTTTTCATGTGTCCGAATTCATTGTAAGCAGCTCAACTTTTAAACAACAATAACAGGGGGAGCTACTGAATTTGTTTAGAAAATGAAAACATATTTCAAAGTGTTTGGTCATTTCGTAGAAAACCAACGTTTGGTCACTCTATACGCTATTTGGTCATTTCACAGGAAATTAACTCTTGTGCCCTCTGTTGGATGATTTCATAGAAAACGAACCTATGGTATGGAGACAGCTTGAATGGATAGTGATAGTAACTTTATTACAAATGTACAAACTTATGTCCTCATCAGTCAATGAGTTCGTTCATAGGGAAAATACTTACATATTAAAACAGTCAATGAGTTTGTTCATAAGGAAAATACTTACATATTAAAGCAGTCAACGTTTTTGTTTTTAGTGAAAATACTTACATACTAAAGCAGTCAACGTGTTTGTTCTTAGGGAAAATACTTACATACTGAAGCAGTCAACGTGTTTGTTCTTAGGGAAAATACCTATTAAAGCAGTCAACGTGTTTGTTTATAGGGAAAATACTTACCTATTAAAACAGTCAATGTGTTTGTTCTTATGGAAAAATACTTACATATTAAAATAGTCAATGAGTTTGTTCTTAGGGAAAATACCTATTAAAGCAGTCAACGTGTTTGTTTATAGGGAAAATACTTACCTATTAAAACAGTCAATGTGTTTGTTCTTATGGAAAAATACTTACATATTAAAATAGTCAATGAGTTTGTTCATAGGGAAAAATACTTGCATATTAAAGCAGTCAACGTGTTTGTTCTTAGGGAAAACACCTATTAAACCAGTCAATGTGTTTGTTTATAGGGAAAATACTTACATATTAAAGCAGTCAATATGTTTATTCTTTGGGAAAATACTTACCTATTAAAGCAGTCAACGCGTTTGGTCTTAGGGAAAATACTTACCTATTAAAACAGTCAACGTGTTTGGTCTTAGGGAAAATACTTACCTATTAAAGCAGTCAATGTGTTTGTTTATAGGGAAAATACTTACCTATTAAAACAGTCAACGTGTTTGTTCTTAGGGAAAATACTTACCTATTAAAGCAGTCAATGTGTTTGTTCTTAGGGAAAATACTTACCTATTAAAGCAGTCAACGTGTTTGGTCTTAGGGAAAATACTTACCTATTAAACAGTCAACGTGTTTGTTTTTAGGGAAAAATACTTACCTCTTAAAGCAGTCAACGTGTTTGTTCTTAGGGAAAATACTTACCTATTAAAGCAGTCAATGTGTTTGTTCTTAGGGAAAATACTTACCTATTAACGCAGTCAACGTGTTTGGTCTTAGGGAAAATAATTACATATTAAAGCAGTCAACGTGTTTGTTTATAGGGAAAATACTTATATATTAAGCAGTCAACGTGTTTCGTCTTAGGAAAAATACTTACCTATTAAAGCAATCAATGTGTTTGTTCTTAGGGAAAATACTTATATATTAAAACAGTCAACGTGTTTAGTCTTAGGGAAAATACTTACATATTAAAGCAGTCAATGTGTTTGGTCTTAGGGAAAATACTTACATATTAAAATAGTCAATGTGTTTTGCCTTAGGGAAAATACTTACATATTAAAACAGTCAACGTGTTTGGTCTTAGGGAAAATACTTATATATTAAAGCAGTCAACGTGTTTGGTCTTAGGGAAAATACTTCTCACTAAAGTAGTCAATGTGTTTACATTGTTTTGGAGAAAACTTGTACCATTAAAACAGTTAAGTACAACGTATACAATAATATTTGTGACCCTATATATATATTATCATATTTTATGAACAACAATTGAGGATGGTGTTCGCTCAGTCTCATTGTGACGTAAATATTCCAGTATCAAACAAACGATCCAAATATTCGCCCAATGAGCATTGTTGTTATCATGTAACGATTTCACAGTGCGTTAACGAAAACAACTGATGGAGAAGTAGGATCACTATCCAGCTGTGAGAATATTAACGATAGTCAGTATATATATGCATGATGTAGCCAACTGAATAATTTATTCATTGCTAGACTGTATGATGAAAACAACAGGGATATTCGACTTTTATGATAAATACAGTACAGATAGTCGAAATGTGTGATGAATACAGTACAGATAGTCAACATTGTGATAAATACAGTACAGATAGTCAACATTGTGATAAATACAGCACAGATAGTCGAAATGTGTGATAAATACAATAGAGATAGTCAACATTTGTAATACATACAGTACAGATAGTCGAAATGTGTGATAAATACAATACAGATAGTCGACATTGTGATGAATAAAGTACAGATAGTCAACATTGTGATAAATACAGTCCAGATAGTCTACATTGTGTTAAATACAGTAAATATACTTTACATTGTGTTAAATACAGTATAGACAGTCGACATTGTGATAAATACAGTACAGATAGTCGACATTGCGATAAATACAGTACAGATAGTCTACATTGTGTTAAATACAGTAAATATAGTTTACATTGTGTTAAATACAGTATAGATAGTCTACATTGTGTTAAATACAGTATAGATAGTTTACATTGTGATAAATACAGTATAGATAGTCTACATTGTGATAAATACAGTATAGATAGTCTACATTGTGATAAATACAGTATAGATAGTCAACATTGTGTTAAATACAGTATAGATAGTTTACATTGTGTTAAATACAGTATAGATAGTCAACATTGTGTACTGTATTTAACACAATGTAGACTATCTGTACTGTATTTATCACAATGTTGACTATCTATACTGTATTTATCACAATGTAGACTATCTGTACTGTATATATCACAATGTAGACTATCTATACTGTATTTATCACAATGTAGATTATTTATACTGTATTTAACACAATGTAAACTATCTATACTGTATTTAACACAATGTAAACTATCTGCACTGTATTTATCACAATGTTGACTATCTATACTGTATTTATCACAATGTTGACTATCTGTACTGTATTTATCACAATGTAGACTATCTGTACTGTATTTATTTAGATAGTCTACATTGTGATAAATACAGTATAGATAGTCGACATTGTGATATATACAGTATAGATAGTTTACATTGTGTTAAATACAGTATAGATAGTCTACATTGTGTTAAATACAGTATAGACAGTCGACATTGTGTTAAATATAGTATAGATAGTCTACATTGTGATAAATACAGTATAGATAGTCGACATTGTGATAAATACAGTGCAGATAGTTTACATTGTGTTAAATACAGTATAGATAGTTTACATTGTGTTAAATACAGTATAAATAATCTACATTGTG
>NW_013675700.1:0-1331 GCF_000517525.1 Limulus polyphemus
AAGGCTTCAATCAACAGTAGGGTGTAGTTTTTACTTAATGTTCCTTGGTGACTGTAACAGGGATTCAACCAACAGTTCCTAGTAGGTATAACTTTAAGTGACTCTGTCTATACACATTAAGCTCCATTTGACAGATATAACTAAGCGTATCGTTGAGTTATCAGTAACTATGTAGCTAAAACAATTAAAAGCACAAGCTACAGTAACCACAGTATTTTATACTCCTATTTATAGATTGCTGGCTAACCAAACAAAAAATAATGTCAGAACCTTCACTTTAAACCACTTACTAGTAACATTAAAAAAAGTCTCAAAACGAACATCATGAGTTTTTAAATATGAAGTTAATAGTTACATAGAAATGTGAAAAACGAGTCTGTCTGCTTATTAGGGATTTACTGCATTAGAAGAAAAAAGAAATTTAAAGTTATAAGTTTAATTGAAGTGAAAGGATGGTCGTTTAACTCTGTGTCCATGTGGAGTGATACCTGAACAATAAGATGTTTAGGCTTAACCTCAAACTGTTCCTCTTGTTAGTTTCCTGGAAAACAGAATTGGAGTTTTTTAACTTGAACACCACCTTTCGTAGATATGGGTGTACAGGTATAGCCATCTCTAGTTTTGAACTACTGACCAGAAGGAAAGCAACCAGCCAGAAGCACCTGCCGCCTCTAGGGATTTGACCCGCTCCGTGAACCGAATAAAGGAATTGACACATACTTTAAATAACTTGCCCACAGCTAAAAAATTAATAACATTCAGTGCCATAGTGTCTCAAATCATGAACCCTTGTCCATATTTCATGCACTTTATGGAAAGATCGAATTTGGTCGAATGGCTATAACCTTCATTAATAAGTCTAATTATTTTAACCAAAGATATGAAGTGTAACCCTGCCTCATATATACGTAGGTGAAATTATAGCATTATTCTTGGCTTAGTTTTAGCCAAATAAAATTGGAATTTCACCACTGTGTTTAGTTCAGAATGACTGTACAAACAGATATGTGATGTTGTATCTGAAGTTCAAGGACAAAACGTGTATTTGTTGGCTTCAAGGAAACGGCGAGCATGTGGGTTTACTGAATACGGGAAATCAACAAGCAGCAAGAAAGATCTATTTCGCTGCTTTATCCATTTAAACTATGTTTGGCCCGGCATGGCCAGGTGGTTAAGGCACTCGACTCGCAACCTGAGGGTCGCGGGTTCGAATCCCTTTCACACCAAACATGCTCGCCCTTTCAGCCGTGGGGGCGTTATAATGTGACGGTCAATCCCACTATTCGTTGGTAAAAGAGTAGCCCAAGAGTTGGCGGTGGGTGGTAATGACT
>NW_013675700.1:2119-6481 GCF_000517525.1 Limulus polyphemus
ACCACTCAACTACAAACATGTTTAATAATCAATGAAAAATTATACACGTTTGCTTAAAGTTATTGCACTTGAAATGTTAATTGTTGGAGCCGCCATCTTTCGTTTGTCTCTTCTCTATCTAGACCTCTGCCCAACAACAACAAAAAAACGCTATTAAGTCCAAATTAGTTAATATTAAATAACAATAAACATAATTTTGGAAAAGAAACAGAAGCATATCACTATATCTTTATTTCATGTTCAATGTTTATTATAATTGTTACACGCGATTTTAAATTGTACAAAATTGCTTACCTTTCATTAGACATTTTAGTATTTTTAAATCATTTCCTGTTGTTTTTTTTTCTCCTCGTTTCAGGTAAGTAAAATTATTTCAAGAAAACCTTACAGTAACAAATCTCACCTGTCTCATAAAGTTTTGATTAGTGGAAAATTTAAAACTGGAGGCTTATATTTTATTTTGTACCAGGATATGAATGTTATTATATACACACACACACAGTTGAAACAGAATAATTAGCAGAGATGGTAGATAGCGCTGCCATAGTTTCAGCTTATATGTTATTTTGTACCAGGATATGATGGTTATTATATATACACACACACAGTTGAAACAAAAGTCCTTCGGAACCAATTACAGGAAATGTAGTCAAATAGCTTAAATTGATCATAATTAGAATTATTAGCAGAGATGGTAGATAGCGCTGCCATAGTTTCAGGCTGTTATAATCATCATTGTACAGGGGAGATGGTATGCGATAATAAACCCATTACAAACCTATATAACGTTAGGAATTACATTCCCGAAACCTTTAGCAGCTCAAAATCGAAGTTACTTGTTAAACTTTAAAACTATTTATTTATTTACATTCTATTAATCAAAGTAATTATATTATCTGCATTCCTTATCTAACACAAATGATCGGTAAAACTAGTCATCTACCTTCTGAACGTTGGATCTGATACCTTTTTGTACATGCACCACCATTCAGTATCCAGAGTGTAACTAACTAACTTTCAATACAGGCAGCTTTCTATTAGCTTTTAAGGAAAGTTAATCAAGAAACCGTATTGGCTAAATGTCGCCACTGTGAGAACAAAAATCAGGGTCCGATAAGATTTAGTACAATCCCGAAAAAAAGAGGGATTACAATTCATATTTCATGCTCTGGCACTTGTGTATTCATGTGGCGCCATCTTTTGAACATTTTGAAATAATTAAGCATTAATATATTTTCACGTATTGTTGTTTAAATTTAATTATTTTTATTGCAGTAAAAAAAAACCCTCAAAAACAACATCTCTTTTAAATATACATCTCAGTGTTTTCTTTCTTTACTATTAATTATAATGAATTCAATTTTGTTTTAAAGAGAGGTACTAGAAACTGATATCGAAAAAGCATTAAATCTTCATGAAATATCCTAGCTTCCACTTTCCCAAATTCCCAAGAGATGGCGTTTGTATGATATTGTTTATTAGTAAGATGCTGACTACAGAATACTTAACAAAAAGGCAGTCAGCCACGTTTCTCTTATTGAAATTGCATTTCCATTTGTAGATGCATAGTTTAATCGTTTTCAACGATTTATCAAAAATATACCCTTCTCGGTATAAATGATTTCAAATGACTTAGGGTTAATTAGCAGTATATAAAAAATTGAAATATTTATTATATTTCTTTTAACATAAAGCTATTTGTGCTGCAAAGTTTGAACCCCACATTTTAGAGGTTATATACTCACTGCCATATAGCTTTTCTATATAAAGTTTCGTTCCTCCGCTGGGTCAGTTAAAAATTTGGAGTTCGATTCCTCGTCGCGGTTGACAGAGCGCAGATAGCCCATTGTATAGCTTTGCACTAAGAAAACAACTACTTAATTAAAAATAAATAACATTTAGAAAACATACATCAACATTAGACCAAAATTTGCAATCTGATTTAATTTTTGTGTGACTTTATAACCACAGCCACTTTTCTCTCCACGGTTTAAAATAAGCCCAATAAATTATAAACACAAGATTCAGTCTACAGCAGTAATACATTAAAACAAGATAGACAAAACAAAAGTTGAAATACCACTCAGATGACATTAAAAAATCAAGCAACTATTATTAGAACACATGATTTTACTGTTACTATTAGTTAACAAGAGAGAATCCTCAATAACCTGATTATAATTAGAGCTCAAATCGGTCAAGAGATGGAGCTATGAGATAAAAGTTTGTACTTGAGAAAAACAACAAATCAGCGCCGTTCTATGAGCCGATATGTTGCGGCTAAAAAATGTTTTACAAACAAATATGTTGCAGTAATTCAGGTTTTCGTAAATTATTTTTATTTTCAAACCATAGCAATTTTTTAAAGAAATTAATCTGCATCTTATAAAGTTTATCTTATTTCTTAAATTATATTTCATTATTCATTTGTTTCCGTTTTGATTTTCTACTTAAAGTTTACTAATTTATAAAAAAAAAAGACATTTACATTTTATTGGTGAAGTGATTATTAATGTATTATTAAAATAACTTAAAAATTCGTTTTCAAGAATGCACCAGGTTTTGACAAAACATAACAAGAAGCTCAGTGTCTGCAAACCCCCTTATAAAATATACTAGATGAGGCTCCTCAGGCTCAGTACATGAAAGCAATAAATCCAACATCTTAAAAGTACAAGAAATAGCGTTTGATGAAAAAAAAATAAGTGCGAGTGTGAAGCTTCTTCAGCTTAAAAAAGTACATATAAAATGGTTTACAGCAAGCTAAAAGTGCAAAGCTTATTTGAATATGTTTTTCTCTCTCGCTGAAAGTGTGTATATCCAGTTTTATTACGAAAAATATTAGCGGAGTTTGATTTTTTTTCCAGTGATGATTGTGAACCATTTATAAGGCTAGTGATTGCTTGCTTTAAAACTACTTTTTAACTCGCGTCACCAAACGTTTCTACTTTGTTACAGCTTGGCGAATTAGAACGCGCTAAGCCTAAATTTAAACGAGCACAGTAACACAATAAACATATTTTTGTAACCAACCATACCACACGATTTAATTAGGTAGTAAATTTGTCGAAAATCTCCAAAAAACACACGACTGAATATGTTTAGATAAAAGCTTTTAGAATACGTTTAAATACAATTTATTCGTTAGCTAGAGGAAGAAGAAAATGTCTCGACGAAACTGCTTATATGATTTTATTTTTATATATACTAATTATCGAGAGGTATTAATAAGATATATATCAAATTATCCATTATAACAGTTACTTTAGTCCGCACATTTCAACTTTCAAGTCAATCTGAATGTTGCATAACTTTTCACACACAAAAACATTTTTGGTTGAAAGTCTTGCCTATAGGTTGTAGCTGTATGAAAAAAGAGAAGCAAAAACATACGTGGTGTATATGTTTAGTCCTAGCGGGTGGTTCTCACTATGGAACGTTTACTTTCTTCTTCTTCAGGGTGGACGTAGAAGAGCCTTCTGAAGAAACGAGAGCTTCTCCTCTAATTCTGCTTTTTGTTTCAAGGCCTCTCTTAATGTGTTAAACATCTGCCTCTCCGTGATTCTCCACATTCGTATAATGTCATCTTTGGGCATTGAGTAGAGATGTTGAACATCCAAGGCGTTTTGAAGTAAAAGGGCAGACCGATGGCTGGGAAGATTCAAGTTGAAATTCCTGTATTCGTAACGATCAACAGCACTGAGTTCATCTAGACGTTCTCCACTCTTTAAGGTCCTAAGGTCTGTAAAGGAAATAAACTTTTTGATGCACCTTTCCGCGACCTTTTTGTGTTGATATCCAATCGATGAAAGATCGTTAAGGCTAAAACTGGAGATACGATCATGGCGACGAGGTAATGAAGAGGAGGAAGAAGACACTGAAGAACTGGAAAGCGACATCGTGATGTCCGATGGTTGGACAACAGACCTGGATGGTAAAGAATGTGAACATATTCTAGAACACACCAAAAGTCGTTCTTGTTGGGGAATAATGAGGTCCAAAGGTTGGCCACTTTCTTGACATACTGTTTTATTCCTTAACCACGAGGACACTTGCTTTCTCGGGGATTCTCTTCTTTGATGAAGAAGATGGTTCTCGAGAAGATCGGAATCTGCTGCTATGTTCTCTCGTTCTACTGAAGAAGAGACGTCATCGGTTGAAGCTAATGTTTCCTGGTCTTGGTAGACTCTGAGAGAAGAAAGAATGACGCCATTCTGTGTTTATTAAATCAGTCATTTGTAGTGCGGGGAGAGTTTACTAAAGATTTATTTTAAAAAGCTCCGAAAGAGGGAGAACCTGTCCACGAGAAAAGTTTAAAGACAGTAGCAGTAAATAAAGCATGTTTAGATAGTGACATCCACC
>NW_013675700.1:7206-8411 GCF_000517525.1 Limulus polyphemus
AAAGCATGTTTAGATAGTGACATCCACCAGTACATCCACCTGGATTTTCGACACAATACTAAAAACCACTGCTTCTAACATTGATGAAATATTCGTAAGCGAACTTTCATACAAGATAGGAGTAACACCTGGCGTGAAATTTAAGAACTATGCACTAGTTTTGTGTGAAAGTTGTGCTTCACAAAAGTGATGCAAACACCTAGGAGTTTAGTATAATAGGACCTCAAAGCAATACATTTAGAAGAAAAAGATGCGGTATTTACCCTCTATATGATAATAATAAACTTTATTTCAGCTAAATGTTTGCCATAGCGATACAAGAACCGAGGTTTACGCGGATTAACTTCAGTATTAATGCGACTACTGTTTCCTGGCAAAGTGTTGCTAAGAAACAACCTTCAAAATAACGAGGGAATTATGTAGAAAACGTTCATGAAACATAGTGTTAAAGTACCCATATCTCTGGAGTTAATAGTGTTAAAGTACCCATATCTCTGGAGTTAATAGTGTTAAAGTACCCATATCTCTGGAGTTAATAGTGTTAAAGTACCCATATCACGGGAGTTAATAGTGTTAAAGGACCCATATCTCTGGAGTTAACAGTGTTAAAGTACCCATATCACTGGAGTTAATAGTGTTAAAGGACCCATATCTCTGGAGTTAATAGTGTTAAAGTACCCATATCACTGGAGTTAATAGTGTTAAAGGACCAAACATGTCTGGAGTTAATAGTGCTAAAGTACCCATATCTCTGGAGTTAATAGTGTTAAAGTACCCATATCTCTGGAGTTAATAGTGTTAAAGTACCCATATCTCTGGAATTAATAGTCCTAAAGTACCAACATCTCTGGAATTAATAGTGCTAAAGTACCAACATCTCTGGAGTTAATAGTGCTAAAATACCAACATCTCTCGAATTGATAGTGCTAAAGTACCAACATCTCTCGAATTGATAGTGCTAAAGCACCAACATATCTGGAATTAACAGTGTTAAAGTACCAACATCTCTCGAATTAATAGTGTTAAAGGACCCATATCTCTGGAGTTAATAGTGTTAAAGTACCCATATCTCTGGAGTTAATAGTGTTAAAGGACCCATATCTCTGGAGTTAATAGTGTTAAAGGACCCATATCACTGGAGTTAATAGTGTTAAAGTACCCATATCTCTGGAGTTAATAGTGTTAAAGGACCCATATCTCTGGGG
>NW_013675700.1:9411-16590 GCF_000517525.1 Limulus polyphemus
GTTTAAACAAAACGCGAGCTTGAAAAATTTGAGAACCATTAGATTAATACAAAAGTAATAAGAGTAACTGCAACATTCCAGGTGCTGTTCATGATTGAAGAGGTCCATCTTGATCACCACCCATTGATTTTGTGACTAATTAGCCCGATCCTGGCTTGATAATGTCTGGCGCAATGAGGGCAGGACAGCAGAGGGCTGCTTGGTTCTGGTGGTTGCTTCCTATTGCTTTACGTGCTGCACGTTCTTTCCGGGCTTTCAGGTTGCGATGTTTTTCATATGTGGCTGCTCCCTTTGTGACAGCACTCCCCCAGGCTGGGCGGTTTTGGGCAAGAGTTTCCTAAGTATTGATGTTGCAGTCCTTCAGTGTGTGTCCTTGTAGCGCTTCTTCTGACCATCACGGGGGCCTGCTCCGGTCTGTAGTTCACCGAAGAAAATACGTTTGGGGAGGCGATTGTCTGGGATTCTGAAAACATGGCGGAGTTGTGTCTTCCTCAGTAGGATGTAAATACTAAGCATGTGAGACCTGTTTAGGACCTCGGTGTCAGGGACCTTATTTTGCCTTTTGATGTTCATTAATTTGCCTAGACAACAGAGATGGTAGCGATTCAGTTTTCTGGCATGCCATTGGTTAACGAATCAATTTGAAACTGGGAACCAACCAATCAAACGAACGATTGGGTTAAGTTTTTTGGTGTGCCATTGGTTAACGAATCACGAGGTTTTCTCAATTTGAAACTGGGAACCAACCAATCAAACGAATGCTGAGGTTTTGATAATGAACGGTAATTTAAAGGTTAAAATGATACAACTATAAAGGACAAGAATATATTAGATCAAAAGATTAACAATCTGGGCCGTACAAGCGTTTTAGGCTTAGCAAACCCTTAAAAACAAAATCATATCAGTCTGGAAAAAAAAAGTTAAATTTTGGTCAATTGGTACTAAATTGCAACTTATTTTTTCATGAGTCGTGGTGTATCCTGCAAGATGCAAGTCACGTGAATACACGTACTATAGTCACGTGCTGTATAACTTTAACTGTACAACGTTTAGTTGATATCGAGGAAAGTACTATACAATGTACAAAAGTAGGGCAGGTTTTACGAGTTTACTTATAACAAACCTGGTCCAGTCAGTGGCGGATTTAAAGGGGACAACTGAGGGTACTTGCCCCCTTTCGCCGATGTGACACTTTCCATAAATGATGCGACCTTTTCAAGGGTTATGCGCTCTTTTTTCTTATGAATAAAAAACGACTTATTATTATTTAATAATAATTACAGGTTTCAATAACTTGAATTACATTTATTCAGTAAAATATCGGATATCCACCCAACCCAAGCGATATCATATTATAAAGCCTGTAAAAGAAAGTATTTGTGTCGCCCTCTATGTGCAGCTAATGCAAGTTTTTCACCTCGGGATAGTGTTGTGTGGTACTAACGGTCTTCATGAAATAAGAAGATTAGGAACAGGAAAATTAAATGGTGGTCAAGTAAACAAGAACGCCGATTCTGAAGTGAGTGAAAAGATCTACAGATGAACCTTTCATGTAAGTAAGTTAGTAAATTTTCTGATGAATTCAGCTGCACTACTGATGAACGATAGACTTCGGGGCTAATACACGACTTGCAAGTTGTACACTGTGACAATGGCGTCCACAATACAAACTGCTCGGATTTGTTCTGGATCCGCCAGACAGCAGCTGTTTTATGACGTACTTGTTTGAAATTTAATTATGTTCGAACAGATGTTGTTAATATTTAATGTCTGTTACGATAAAACTAACATAACCTCCTCCTAAAATATATTGAAATACGGACTTTTATCCCAACCTAGCACACAAAGGCATTTCTATCTGTGTATCTCTGCTGTTTACAGTTTAGACGATGACAAGCTTATCTACAAACGTAAACAAGTTAAACTTAAATAATTCTATTTCAACTCTGTACTACATTGTACCGATTTGTGAAAGGTACTTAAACTTTAAAAGTGAAAACCGTCAAATTGTCGGTTCTCGTGTTCTATCTAAGATTGTATCATTACGTACCCTCTTCACACTTTTCTGAAAAAGGCTGAAAATTTGTCCCTCTCTGAGGTTGTTGACGATTTCTTTGGCTGAGTGATGTGGCGACACCAGCTCCACGGTGTTGATGAATCGGTGGAGTTTCTGATTGGAATGAATGATCAGACTAGATTGTAGTGAGATTAAAAGGAATGTTTCTTAAGCCTAATGAACCATGCATAACATCTAAGGCAGCGGTTATTATCTGGTTACAGTTAAACCTAAATATTATCATAGACTCGGTAAAAACAGTAATGGGCCGGTAGAGACTGATGTGGTAAACAGTTAATGTGATCATAAAAATGTGAAATCCCACCCACTGTCTGTTTACAGAAGAGTAGTCCAAGATGCTGTTCTATTTAAGCTACGGCTAGATCAAATAACTCTGTGTAGCTTTACGCGAATATTCTGAAACCATACGTCAGTCCTAGCATATCCAATTTGTAAACAAGTAATGTAGAATATCTTATATTCAAGTTAAACATTATCATTGCAGTAATCTACTGATTACTTGTTGTGAAAAAAAATTATTTAAGCCCGAAGTCAGTAACAATATAGCGCCCCCTATTACACTTAAATACAAGCTTTAACATATATTTTAAATGAATTTAGATAATGCGACTGATTTTCTAATACTAATTTTTTAACACAATAAGCACGACAAAATAGCCTAAACATCTTGGATAAATACAACAACTACCAAAACACAACGTATGTATGGTCGAGTTTTACATATTAAGTTCCGATAAAACTTTCACTTTTTTATATCAGTAAAAAAGAAAAATATGGTAGCATGTTTTCACCAAAAAATATGAAAAGAGTTAGTGGCTCAAATTATTAATTTTTGACTTTTCCAAACTGTAAAAGTTTATTTTTATGCCATTAGGGTAATTTGAAAATTCTGGATTAATGTATTAACACATCAAGAGATGGCGCTTTTTACAATACTTTGTCTCGGAAACTGTATGCTGTTTTGCTAACAAGCAAACTTACTTGGCTAAAAAACATAACATTAGGACTTTTCCAAACTGTGTCACTAGGTCTTTCCCTGAGGGTGGGCAGGGCATAACGGAATATCAGATGTTCGAGCACCAATATGCTGACACCAACGAGAATTCCCACTAACAACATGATGAATACACCAGCCACAGCCCTGATGCTCAGGCCCATAGGCTTGGTTGGACTGTGAACTGAAGAATCAAAACAAGGGACTCTTCCATACCATTTCTGTTGTAACTGGTCGATGTAGCCAAACTCGTTGTAACGAAGAATCAGGTCGGATATTGCATCCTACAAAGAGCGCAACAAAAATATTTATTTACTTAAAACAGATTTTTAGTATAGACAGACACAAAGGGTGTTTGGATAGAAATGAGGCTTCCTGTGAGCCAATCATATTAATTAAGAAACGTGCACCACTCCCACAATATCCTGGTTGGTCAAACGCAGATGTGTTGTTATGAATTCAACTGCATGGAGCTGCTTTAAGAACATAACGTGGCTTGAAGTGCTGTCTACCAAGATCATTCTTGAGGGAACCTAAAGATGGAGCTGGAGACTGTTCGCCAGTATCTGTTATCGCGATAAGGGGACCTATAAGGTTACAGGTCAAGTTGTTTTAGCAACAGACCACCTGAATAGTTAGATCTCACTTGAAATGCTGAGGATATTGACTTACTGGAAAGGGTTCAGAGGAAAGATGCTAGGATGATTGGGAGGGTTATCTTACACAGATACGATCTGTTATTTTCTGAAATGATGGGGAAAAGGTGATCTTACTGAAGTTAACAATAGTATCCAAGAGGTTGATAGGGTGAAGGCCTGTTATTTTGTATCCTGTAATAACAGAACGAGAGTACATAAGTGTAAGATCTATAAAATACAAATTACGTTCTAGTTGAGATAGTTTTTTTTTCTAGCAGTGTGAGTGGATTATTGAATGATGTGCCATCAGCAGTGGTGAGGGACAGCACTTTAAAAACAGTTTAAGAGGAGAATTGACGATTTCATAAAAATAAATATTGAGTTTACATATTTACATTTCATAAGAGTTGGTGTTCAAAGTCAACTTTGAAGGATCAAATGATCTCTTACTGTGGGTAATTAATGCACATAATAGCCAGCAGAAAGTATCTCGTATCTTGCAAGTTGAAAAGAAAATTCAGTATTTTAGTATGAACTTTACAGGAAAATAATATACTGATTGTTGTAGTTTCCACAAGGTGGGGCAATAGCTAACTTTGGGTATAATGTGTGAAGTCAACATTTTGTTACTTAAAGGCAATGTCTGAATAAATAATTTTAGACTGATTATTTAATTGAGAGTGATAGACTGTAAAATGAAATCCTCGACTTGGAATTGAAAACAATATTTTATTTTAATAAGGTGTCATAGCTCATCAACGTAATTATTAATTAATAAATATAAACAAAACAGAAACAAAATGATGATAAATTACTAAAGATTATTTCGTGAAAACAAAAGTTGCTTAGCAACCTCCTAATTCCACGAAACGTTACCATTACTTATTATTTAATTCTACAAAACATTACATTAAACAAATGTAGTTTTTCTACTTAAAAGTCAACAATAATACAAGGGCAAATGTACACTTCTTATAAATCTTCATTGTAAGATGATTTGTAGTTTTATGTTATAAAACTAAATTAGTACGTGAGAGAGAGTTACATGATTTAAGTGTATCTACACTTGTTTAAAAGTACATAATACATTGACATTTTATCAATCTCTGGCGATGACAAGAAAAAGTATGTGGCGCCATCTGTTGAACGCTATGTAAATTTAAATTCTCTTTTTGTTTACCTTCAACGGAAACCCTTTTTGCATTCCTATTGCGTAGGCGTCGTCGAAGATTGGGTCTCCTAGAAGGTGCAGGTTACATCCGGGTTCGTTACCACGAAAGTAATTCAAGACTGCGGTGTCTCCGATCAGCACGTCCAGCTTACCTTTCCTGGTTTGAGAAGGTAAAGGTAATTTGATAAACTGTCAAGGAGAAGTACAATAAGCTTTTTTACCTTCCTAATGATTCTGCTTGTAAATGTTTTAGTTTTAACTATCTTGTATGATGTCACTTTCAATATGGATATTGAAGAAACTCTGGGATTAAAATAAATAAAAGAAATCTTTAGTTGTTCAAAATAAGTTAGAACTCCCGATAATTCAACCATTATTAATGAAACCATGAACTTCGTATTTTACCTCAACCAACGTAAGTTCCTCATATTAAATAGTTATTGAAACCTGTTATGCTAGTCGCGAGTGATTAGTGAAACCTGGTGTGTTAGTCGTAAGTGATTATTGAAACCTGGTGTGTTGGTCGCTAGTGATTATTGAAACCTGGTGTGTTGGTCGCTAGTGATTGTTGAAACTTGGTGTGTTGGTCGCTAGTGATTATTGAAACCTGGTGTGTTGGTCGCTAGTGATTATTGAAACCTGGTGTGTTTTTCGCTAGTGATTATTGAAACCTGGTGTGTTGGTCGCTAGTGATTATTGAAACCTGGTATGCTAGTCGCGAGTGACTACTGAAACCTGGTGTGTTGGTCGCGAATGATTATTGAAACCTGGTATGCTAGTCGCGAGTGACTACTGAAACCTGGTGTGCTTGTCGAGAGTGATTATTGAAACCTGGTGTGCTTGTCGAGAGTGATTATTGAAACCTGGTGTGCTAGTCGCGAATGATTATTGAAACCTGGTGTGCTGGTCGCGAATGATTATTGAAACCTGGTGTGTTGGTCGCGAGTGATTATTGAAACCCGTTATGCTAGCCGCGAGTGATTATTGAAACTTGTTATGCTAGCCGCGAGTGATTATTGAAACTTGTTATGCTAGCCGCGAGTGATTATTGAAACTTGGTGTGTTGGTCGAGAGTGACTATTCAAAGTTAACAGAGTAATGCACCCACAGATTAAAATGCAAGGAATATTTTGTAGTAATAAACAGATTCGAACCCAGAGCTGTACTAAAGAGCCAATGAACCCCTTCCATTTTTTTTTTAGACTCAGGAAAGAAACTGATAAGAAAAACTAATGAACGGTTTAATTGTTATAACAAAAACCGATATTTCGGTAAATAAGTTATTTGTCTGTAATTACAAGTTGGAATGAATTCAACTTAGACGAAGTTCGGATAAGGAATTTACTTAGTTTAAAAAAAGAAAGATTTCCAAACATCATCATAGTTCCTATTTTACCTTCTTTCAAAGTAAAGTAATCCTCTAAACTTCAGAAATGACGTCACAGTTCTAATGGACGTGCAGCAGGTTCTATCTACTTGATTATAGATAGGGAAAGACAAATATCGTGTACATGTATGTAGGTGTGTGTATTATCATAGCAAAGCCACATCGGGCTGTCTGCTGTGTCCACCGAGGGGAATCGACCCCTCGATTTTAGCGTTGTAAATCCGAAGAAGATAATCATATGAATAGAACAGCCTGCTCAGAGCTTGGAAGAATTAATCACGTGACTAGAATGACCCGAGTCTACAAAATATAATCACGTGACTAAAACTACCTGAGGCTACAAAATATAATCGTCACGTGATTATATTTTGTAGGCTCGGGTCATTCTAGTCACGTGATTATATTTTGTAGGCTCGGGTCATTCTAGTCACGTGATTATATTTTGTAGACTCGGGTCATTCTAGTCACGTGATTATATTTTGTAGACTCGGGTCATTCTGGTGACGTGATTATATTTTGTAGACTCGGGTCATTCTAGTCACGTGATTATATTTTGTAGGCTCGGGTCATTCTAGTCACGTGATTATATTTTGTAGGCTCGTGTCATTCTAACGTCACTAGAATGACCTGACCTGAGCCTACAAAATATAATCACGTGACTAGAATGACCCGAGTCTACAAGATATAATTACGTGACTAGAATGACCCGAGTCTACAAAATACAATCACGTCACTAGAATGACCCGAGCCTACAAAATATAATCACGTGACTAGAATGACCTGAGTCTACAAAATATAATCACGTGACTAGAATGACCCGAGTCTACAAAATATAATCACGTGACTAGAATGACCCGAGTCTACAAAATATAATCACGTGACTAGAATGACCCGAGTCTACAAAATATAATC
>NW_013675700.1:17487-21896 GCF_000517525.1 Limulus polyphemus
TTCTCAAACATTATATAATTTGTTTGTCTTGTAATATCAATAACAGTCACAAATTAGTTGTTGTTCTCAAACATTATATAATTTGTTTGTCTTGTAATATCAATAACAGTCACAAATTAGTTGTTGTTCTCAAACAGTATATAATTTGTTTGTCTTGTAATATCAAAAACAGTCACAAATTAGTTGTTGTTCTCAAATTTTTAAATAGCTGTTTCATCAACTGTGGTTGAAAAGACAGTAACACCTAGTGACAGCCAAACATATTAATTCATTTACTTTCTTTACTCATCTGATGATTTCTTTTCTCTCTTAAAATTCTACCTCAAAAATTGGGATAACTTAAGCTTGTCTGTCTGTCAGGTTACTTAAAGTCGTTGTAAGCTTGTTGTAAACAAATACAACATTACAAGATATACATATATATATACATATAGACAGAAACACACAAAACAAATACAGCATTACAATATATACATATAGACACAAACACACAAAACAAATACAGCTTTACAATATATACATATAGACACAAACATACAAAACAAATACAACATTACAATATATACATATATACACAAACACAAAACAAATACAGCATTACAATATGTACATATAGACACAAACACAGAAAACAAATACAGCATTACAATATATACATATAGACACAAACACAGAAAACAAATACAGCATTACAATATATATACATATAGACACAAACACACAAAACAAATACAGCATTACAATATATATACATATAGACACAAACACAGAAAAGAAATACAGCATTACAATATATATATACATATAGACAGAAACACACATAACAAATACAGCATTACAATATATACATATAGACACAAACACAGAAAACAAATACAGCATTACAATATATATATATAGACACAAACACACAAAACAAATACAGCATTACAATATATATATAGACACAAACACACAAAACAAATACAGCATTACAATATATATATAGACACAAACACACAGAACAAATACAGCATTACAATATATATACATATAGACACAAACACACAAAACAAATACAGCATTACAATATATACATAGACACAAACACACAAAACAAATACAGCATTACAATATATATATAGACACAAACACACAAAACAAATACAGCATTACAATATATATATAGACACAAACACACAAAACAAATACAGCATTACAATATATATACATATAGACACAAACACAGAAAACAAATACAGCATTACAATATGTACATATAGACACAAACACACAAAACAAATACAGCATTACAATATACATATATATATAGACACAAACACACAAAACAAATACAACATTACAATATATATACATATAGACAGAAACACACACAACAAATACAGCATTATAAATAAGAATAATAATTCTGAGTTTGATCTTAATATAATGTTGTTTGTTGTATTATAGTGTTGATTTTAATCGCCTATGGACAATTAATGTATTTAGTAATATTGGATTTATTGATGTATATGACCGTGGATACTTACACTGGAGTCGTGGAAGTCGTCAACGCGCAGCTGAAAGAACAGGCCTGCGAACAGAGCCGCTATGTTAGCTGTATAGGAGGCCAGGAAGATCACGCTGAAACATCCCCACAGGTTGATCAGGACCTTGTTGGGCCAAGACTTGGGGGCTTTGAAGGCCACTAGGTGGCTGAAGAGAAGGGACCACATGACCCAAAGTGCAGAAGCCAGGCTGAAGTTTTTGGTCCGTTGTCTTCCCCACGGATTCAGACCAAATGGACTCAACCATTCATAGATGGCAGCAGTGAAGGCTGCGACGTTGAGACTCGCGAAGATGGCGACCCACAGTTGAATGCTGAATGGAACCAGGAAGGCCGAGAGCGGCACATTGTGCAACTTGGAGGCAGCGAGACACGAAACTCCAGAGTGAAAGTACGGGACGGAGAAGTCGATGACCTCGTATCTGGAGCTGGTAATACTGAAAGTCGAGAAAACTAGGTGCGTGGCTCCGCTGACGAGATCCGCCGTCAGGCCGTTCCACGACTTACCCCCGCGACTTGTGCCGAACATACCATCCGCCACGAGGTAAATGTCGTAATCAAAGTTCAGGTCTCGTGCTAAGTCCATCAGTAGGTCCATGGTGATTCCAGAACAACACGTGACATTGTAAGTACTGCCTTCCGATTTGCCTCGTGCGTAGTCCATGAAGATGGTCACCAGCTCATCTTTACGATTAGTCAACACCTGAAGACAAGGTATTCCCATTAAACAGCTCCCATTGCTGACCCTTGTGGACTGTTGGACAAAAGGAGGGTTATAATTTGTCGCCACCCGGAAGCGCTGCCTACCAACCTGCCACGGTCCCACTCTCTCTGCTCCGACCCACAGGAAGGTGTCTAGACGGACGGACGAGCCGCTCACATTTCCTATGTTCTGCCAGTGACGATTACCCTCACTAGATGACGCTAGGTTCAACACCTCGAGTACTGACGACGTTCCCTGTCGTTTACGTGAACGAGTGTTGTTTTTGAGGTGAGTGCTGTGGTCGTTGCTGTTCAGGACGAGTTTCAGAGAACTGGAAAACAAATGAAGAACATCACTGACTTGTGAAGACAATTCATTAAGTTATTCCCACATCAATGCTTTATTACTGTTTAAATTGTCTAAGTGTTGATAGTGTAAAACACTTCGTATTTCTTGAACTACTGACCAGAGGGAAGGTAGCCAGCCGCCCACCCTACCGTATATCTCCCATTCTAAGGGATGGATCCTTAGCTTAAACACGGATCCTTAGCTTAAAAAGTTTGGAATATTTTGTGGTATCGCCAAGCTCGGAAATCTGGAGTTACTTAGGGCTCGTCCCACGGTGGATCAGCGTTAAATATATGGGTTTACAGCTCTTAAAATCTGGGCTTTGATTCCCCGAGGTAGGCAGACTGCAGATAGCCATTGTAGGTCTTTTCACAAGAAAAAAAAAATCACATGGCCATCCCACCACCTATAATGTCTGTAATCTACATGTGGTAGTTTGGTTATCGATCACACTGCTGTCGTGGAAGTTGGAAAAACAGATTCTTCTACACTTACTGTATCTAGTGCCATCTAGTGACATATTTTGCACTCTTGTTTTGCCAAATATGTATTTTGTTTGTTTTGTTTTGAATTTCGCCCAAAGCTACACGAGGGCTATCTGGCCGTCCCTAATTTAGCAGTGAAAGAAAGTACTCGTTGTGTGTCTTCACAGATAGCTCATTGTTTGTCTTCACAGATAGCTTATTGCGTCTTCTCGTTGTGTGTCTTCACAGATAGCTTATTGTGGGTCTTCATTAAGAAAAACAGCGGAAGCTTCCTTGTCACATTATGTTAGGCCTATCGAGGGAGAAATGCTTTATAACGTGTAAACCGGAAAAAAAATCAATAATGATTTAAATTGAACTTTACATCAAATATATCAGGCTACGATAGTTTAGTGATGCTAAAAAAACGTATCTACCTTGACATTGAAGGTGTTAGTTTGTCTCAGTCTGGAAAGTACAGATTTTGATCAGATCCCTGTAACCAAATTTTTATCTGTTACTTGAGATTTGATCTTTGACACGTTAATGTTTGTTAAAAGTTCAACTGCTTCAGGTTTAAACTAGTCCTAGTAGTTAGTAGATTCGGTTCAGATACAGTAGTCCCGGCATGGGCAGGTGGTTAGGGCGTTAGACTCGCAACCTGAGGGTCCCGAGCTCGAATTCCCGTCCTACCACACGTGCTCACCCTTTCAGCCGTGGGTGCGTTATAATGTGACGGTCAATTCCACTGTTCTTTGGTAAAAGAGTAGCACAAGAGTTGGCGGTAGGTGGTGGTGACTAGCTGCCTTCCCTTATGACACAATGAGCTATCTGTGAAGACACACAATGAGAAGACACAATAAGCTATCTGTGAAGACACACAACGAGAAGACACAATATACTATCTGTGAAGACACACAACGAGATGACACAATAACTATCTGTGAAGACACACAATGAGAAGACACAATGAGCTATCTGTGAAAACACACAATAAGAAGACACAATATACTATCTGTGAAGACACACAACGAGATGACACAATAAGATATCCGTGAAGACACACAATGAGCTATCTGTGAAGACACACAACGAGATGACACAATAAGCTATCCGTGAAGACACACAATGAGAAGACACAATAAGCTATCCGTGAAAACACACAACGAGAAGACACAATATACTGTTACGTCTCCGTTTGTTAATTGATTTTCCGTAACTTCGTTCCGACAAAACTTAAGCGACACAAGTCCTTTCTTTATAAAACTGGTTTATTCTTTCCGAATATAACTTTACCGATACACTCAATTTCAACAATCGCGCTAAACAAACGCTGTAACGTCTCTCG
>NW_013675701.1:0-15445 GCF_000517525.1 Limulus polyphemus
GTTGTTAAAGTGTTCCAGAATGCGACATTAATTTCTTGATGACCTAATATTACATATTTATTTCTAAGTGAAGAAATGCATTAAAACTAAACAGTTTTGGTGTCTTAAAAATAACTATCCACCACTTTTAAAAAGAGTTATAGTACCATTTGCAAAGTATGTGTTGTTAAAGTGTTCCAGAATGCGACATTAATTTCTTGACAACCTAATAAAATGATTCTTTTTTTGCATTTTTTTTCCTTAGATATATTGTTTTGATGAACCAACATTAATCACCCTGAGCACTTAAACTTTTTTCCATCATACTTATCAAGACCTGTCATTCGAATAAATAACTTTTCAAGGAGAAATAAGTATTTCTTAAAACTATTTATATTCTTTAAGACCTAATATTTAGGTTAACTTCATCATTCCAAAATATGAAAATATTCTAGCGGTTTAATGCCTGACTCTGAAAACTCGTACGTTAACACAGCTAAGTGTGAAGACTGATTGTTTAAAGTACTAAGTATGAGATTTGTAAACACATTTGTAGGGTTGATCTGTGCAAAAAATTTTTCCCTTCCTGCAACCTATTAGATTGTAGATTATATTACATAATTAAATAGTTTGTATTCATATATTTTCTTCTTTTTTTTTTTTTTTTCTACAATTTCTGTTGAACATAATTATGAAAGAGAAAGATATCACTGACTGTTTTAATTGGAGGAGGGAAAGGATGTTATGTATAAAAAATTAACAGTTAGCTCCAGGAATGTTATTCTTTTGAAATTTTGAGGCCCACATCAACAATGATTCATGACAGGGAAATTGTCATTTTATGAAATGGGTATATAACCAAAACTTGACAAAAAAAAATTGATTTCAAGATTGTAAGTAACAGTGTGAACCATGTAAATTATGAATATTTTTATTATATTTACATGCACTTTTAGAAGATCACTGTTGTAAATTCATATGTATTTGTTTAGGCTTTCCAACCCATGGCAAATTGTGCAAAGAAGGTAATAAGGGATAATGGATATGCAGAAAATATTCAGCTTATCAGCAAACGATCAACAGAATTGAGTGTTGGACCAGGTAAAAATGCCTTTTTTTAACCTTAAAAATGTTTAATGTAATTTTTATAAACAGAAAGAAACTGTATTACTGGGAAATCCATAATATGAGTAGCTCTTTCATATTTATTAAACGAAAAAATTGCTGCTGGAGAAAACTCAAGTAATTTGGTGTAATTGGATGGTGCCGATTTCAAAAATTGAATCAGAATTTGACAATAACCTCTAGATTTTGAGTTGTAGTAATATCTCAATATTTTATCAGAACTAGGTGAAATACTGTGCAATCAACTTGATACAATAGATTTATGCTGTGAAATTAAGTTTACTTCAACAGTTTAATGGGTAAAACACATACATTTTTGTTAACTTCAAATATTGACTGTATTTTATTGGTGTAAAATTTCAAATATATTGTTCATATATGCTATTTGTTCTTGATATAATTGTAGTGAATTGCATCACTTTTGCTTCATTCCCAAGTTCACCTGCTCCACTCAGAAATAACCTTCACATGCTCAGTTTGCTAGAACATTCGAAAAGACCCTCAAGTGAGCATAAAAGGGGCAGAGACAGATGCCTCTCATTCACTCGGTCACTTCACCTTGCTCCTCGCATAGGCAAAAAGTCTGATCTGCATCCTTGCATCATACCTGCAACATTATCAAATTCTTTTGTCTCTGGGACTGACAAGATGATAAAATGATTTCAAAGAAAAAATGCCAGTGAGAGACAATTACATACTAGGGAAACAGAATATCGAGTATCAACCTTTAGTGAATTCTCAAAATGTGTTTCTCCCCCACTTCATATTAAACTGGAACTTATGAAGAATTTTGTAAAAGTAATGAACAAAGATGGTAATGGTTTCAGATATCTGTTTGACAATTTTCCAAAAATCAGTGAAGCAAAAATGAAAGGAGGTATCTTTGTTGGGCTACAAAGATAGATAGATTTGGGAAGTGCTGATGGATGATGATTTTGAAACAGTACTTAATCAGAAATAGCTTGCTGCCTGGAAATCATTCAAACTTGTTGTCAAAAATTTATTAGGAATAACAGAGATGAAAACTATGCTGTGATGATTAATGATATGCTCGAGAACTAAAGGAAAATGGGACCTAGGATATCACTAAAGATACACTTCTTAAACTCCCATTTAGACTTCTTTTCAAATGATGTAGATGCAGTGAATGATGAGCATGGTGAGTGCTTCCACCAAGATATTCCTACAATGAAATAGTGATATCAAGGATGATGGAACCCTGTGATGATGGGAGATTACTGTTTGTTCTTGCAGCATGAAACTGAGGACATACACAAAAGGTGCAACAAGTCAAGCAGATATTTTGTAACAAAAAATAAAAAATAATACCATGATGAAAGATTGAACTTAGCCTGAATGTATTTTCAGCATATAATCTTATTATAATCATTGTTTTTTTTTTTAAACTGGTATTGCTATTATGTATTATGTTTGAAAGTTCTGAAATGTAATTTTTCAATGAATAAATGAAGTTATTCAAGAAAGTTATTTTTACAGTATATAAGAATATTTTGAATAAAACTCATAACTCAAAAACTAGAGGTAATCAATAATTTTTAACATGATTTATAGAATTAGCATTGTTAGTTTACTCGGAAACAGTTGCATTTTTTTTCTAGTAACAGAGAAAAAATGTTTCAGTTTCCTGGTGTTATCAGGATGTTTTGTGGATTAATGTTGACGAGTACGTGCACATCCTCTCTTATGACTGAACTGGTAGGATATGTACAGTACCTAAGAAATTTTTATGGTGGATATATTTGAGTACTAGTTCCCAAATTGATTTAAGATACATTGATTTGTTTCTTTCAGATGGTGATATGAGGGAGAAAGCCAATATTCTTGTAACAGAAGTATTTGACACAGAACTGATTGGTGAAGGTGCTATACACACTTTCGCTCATGCTTTGGAAAACTTGTTAGAGGTAAAAAGATAAATGTAAATATTTAACAAGTTAATCACAAATTCCTATACTTTGTTCTAGAAGTGTGAAGCACTCTATGAATGAAGTAGAATAACACATTGTAATGATGTGACATTGATAACTATACTACCAATGGAAAAAAAACAAGAGACTTGCTATTTTTTTATTTATGTTCAATTTATATTCAATTATAAGATCATGTATTCTCCATATTGTATTTAGTTTTTTGAAACACAAGCTTAATACATAATACACAAGCATAACTGTACAAGTGTTCTTTAAAAAATCAATATTATACAGAATTTATTTAAAACTATAATATCAAGATGAATGTTAATTTTATAATTTTTTAAATTTTGTGTTATGGATTTCGGGGAGAAACTCTTTGGGGAAAGATGTTTCAGAAATGATTTTGAGGCTTAAAAATTAATGCTTTTAGCATGATAAAAAAATTGTGATACAGTAAGAAAAATATAGTGATCATTCTAGCTTTTTTGTCCATGTGTGTTCCAGAATGCAAGTATCAAAACATTTGCAACATCTTTTTTTTGGGAGGTGTTTCAAATATCAAACTACCATTTGTTTACACCTGACATGGAAGAAAACAATAACTTAGCTTTTTCAGGTGTATAAGTAAACTGAATAAACAGTTTCTTCACATTTGTTTACGATAAGAAAACAGATTAGTCATTACCCCAGTCATATATGACTCCTTGAAACATAGCCCTGTTCTAAATCTTCCTATTTTTATCTTTGCTCTGAAATTTCCAAAATTCATAACACTTTACAAAGTAATGGCTATCCCCTTAATTTCTTCCACTCTATCATATGAACATTTTAAACAAACAAAGTAGAACCTACCACGAAACTGCACATTGTCTCAAAATATCTGATAGTTCTTATCTCTTCTTTCATGGGAAAACAAAGTTTTAAACTTAAGTCCCAAATCTAAAGAATACTCAAGACATAATACCCACAGATTAAGCTACATTTAGCATTTAAGTCAACATTTATAATTTGATCTTGCTTAAAGCCAAAGATACTTTACCCACTGCTATGCACTTGTTAGTTGTTTATAAATACACTTGTGGTAGCTATAAATTTACTTATTGGTAGAATTATGTATCATCTTCAAATATGTGTACATGTGAGTTTCAGCTAGAAGTGGATATAAACTAACTGATCAACCTGAGTATTGTATCTGATTACAAAAATCACCCCATCCATCTTGAAAACTTTAAAATTCTTTACTTTGGAACAACAGGTTACGAGCTCTTTATTAATGAAAGCCTTTCTATTTTCAGTGATTCCCCAACACTAAATAATAACATCAGCTTATCCCTGATTCATTAATCTAATCAATTACAGAATCCCAGTGTTATTATTTGATTATTATTTTTAAAGATGTAGGTGTTTATACTTACATTTAAGCCTTTCTTTATAAAGTTTTCTCGTAATATTATTTAACATATGATTATGCATTCCATTTAATTGTTATCATTTAAATCTGTATTCTTTATAAACTTTTGGTTGTATCAAAAACTTCTTGTTTTATAGCTAATGTTATTTTTTGTAGTTAGAATATTGTAAATCAACTTTATGAGGTTTTAATACTGATGATGGAATTCGAAACAATTCTAAAGTGTCCGTAATTAAAGATTATCTTCGCTATGAAATAAAGAATAACTAAAGACACTTAAATATATGTGTATGTGTGTGCTTTGTTTTTGTTCAACTGCATATATAAGACTTCAGTTTTTCAATACTGACATACATTTGTAAAGTTTGTCTACAAACTATTTGTTGAATTGGAATTTTTATTTTTCATTTGGAAAGAAAGATTCTATTGTTGTGCCAGTCTCAGCAGTGGTGTATGCCCAGGTTGTCCAGTCTGAGAAGGTATTGAAATGGAATCGACTTCAGCCACTACATGTTGCTGATGGAATAGTCATTCAGCCACCCTCAGATGTACAGTCTTGTGCAGGAGCAGCAGCAATTCACGATATCCAACTTAACCAGTTAAAAACTTCAGATTTTAAGTGTTTAAGTGATCCAGTTCCTGTCTTCAGGTGTGTTAACTTTAAAGAAAAATTTACAGTTGTTTTCACTGAAAAGTACAATATTTAGTTTTTGTCATTTTTATTATTTGAATGTCAAAAAGATGTTCTGATATTTAGTAGTAATAAAAAGCGAAAGCTGACCCACAAGTAACTTATTTTTCTGTGGCACATTGTCTAGAGAATATCACTTAATAAAATGATCCTTATGATTTTAAATCTGTCTACACAATTATATGTGAACACATAGCCAAAAATTGCCAAAATTCGCATAAAATAATTCAGTAGCTGATTTAAAAAAAAAATAGTATATTCAGCTGGAATTAAGCCTTAAGAACACCAAGTGTCATGTTTCTGAAGGTAATCTACTATAATATAGATGCTACAATTTTTTTTAGCTGGAATTAAGCCTTAAAAACACTAAGTGTCATGTAATATAAATGCTCCATTCTACTTTCTTAAGTTATGATATCTACTTATATTCTAAATAGTTGTTTTACTGACTAAATATAAAAAGAGTTTGCAAAGATTATAAGTAAATGATATTAGAATAATTGCCTTATCAAAAATATTGCCTTAAACCTCTTAAGCTTTTGACATAGCACCAGAGCCCACAACTCTGAATATCTAGCTAAACCTCCATTTACCTGTTCAACAGTTTACAGATGTTTTCATCATAATAATGGCTGATTACCCCTCATCTCTTCATGTAGCCTATATATTTTTACCGTTATTTGATTTTACTTTCTATGCAAACATACTGTAAATACTGGATAGATTTTTATCTATCCTTGTGAAGTTTGGATTCTTTTGATTTATATTGCAAGACCATGCAGCTTTGTTTATTCAATGTACATTAAAATAGTAATGTTTTTTTTACTGTAGGGTACTTGGAGTATAGTATGTCTCATTGTTTCAGATTACTGTGTGTCATGATATAAAAGACTGTGTATTTTAGATATTATTGATTAATTTAGTTTTGTGAGTGAATGTTGTATTATTGTTTAGTTTTTGCTATAATAAGAGTTAAAAGCAGATGTTTGTAGGAGGTTTTGTTAATAATTCATTGATGTTGAGAATATCGAACGTCACTTACAATACATTCACGTCAAGAATGTAGAAGGTGGACAAACGATTAAGTGATAAAGATATAAATAGCGTGAGGTGAGCGGGAATAGTAGACAGATAATAGCGAAAGAGAATAAAGTTGGCATGAAGTTAAGTATGGTAGAAGTGATACGCCTAACATTCAATATGTTAAAGTGAAACTAACAGTAGAAAAGGGGATAAGAAAAATAATTTTATTCCGTCAAAGCTTGGTTCTAAAGTACTTAAATCAGCCAGAGTGCACTTTGACAAAAGGAACAGAAGATCTTCAGAAGAAAGACGACCAAACGATTACAGTAACTCATGCCACAATTGTAAGTGAATCACAGAGAATACTAGTGCGATAGAAGTAGAGAACATAGTTCGGTTTGTCAACTGAAATTCTAAAGTAATTGAATATGCCTAAGTGGACATTTGACAAGAAGGAGAGAACTACATATATAGTATTTATGATATACCCATAATATCTACAGTGTTGAAGAATTTGTTGTACATATGTTAACTTCTTCTGAATGTGTGTGTGTGTGTATATATATATTATTTTGAAAACAGGTGAAGTGCATGCTGTTTATTCATAGTTGAATTTATCGCAAACAAGTCAGACACCTACTTTAGAAGATTCCTAAGCCCAACAACAACATAGTATATATTTATACTATTAAGAAATATAGATAAACACCTTTCTATTTGACAATTTTCAAATTCTGATAATGTGAATATGTAAAATTTTAAACTTTTCATGTTTAGGTTTGACTTCTCTGGTAAGACACCCCTAAAGTTTGATGATATGTCTGTGTCCAAGTTTCAAGCTCAACACGGTGGATCTTGCCAAGCTGTCTTTATGTGGTGGGAACTTCAGATGGATGTGGAAGGAGATATTCTCTTAAGTTGTGCTCCTCATTGGGCACATCCAGAACCTACCTCATTACAGGTACTGAGCTAGACTTGTTTACATTTTATAAAACTGAAGGTGCAGTGGCTGATTAGGTAATCTATACACAGTGGAAATTTTACAGCTACAAAGAGCAAAAGTATTTCTTTATAATTTTCCTCAAGTAAAATGAAATATAATGTCATTTATAAACTGTGTAAACACAAGGCTAGAAACCTTGTAAATAGTCCAAGTTAAAGCTTTCAGTCTGTATATAGACTTTCATCTCAATGGTAAGACTGTATAAAGTGGCTTAATCTGACATGGTTAATATTAATATATATATATATATATATATACACAAGTCTTGTTGTTTTTTTACAGTGGAGAGACCATTGGATGCAAGCTGTTTATTACCTACCTCAAGAGATAAATGTCCATAAAGGAAACCAGATGAACTTGTGTGCGTTTCATGATGAATACAGCCTTTGGTTTACCGTCAATAAGTAAGTTAATCATGTTTTTGTTCAATTTTGTAGCAGATTATCATTAAAAAATGTTTCAAAGAGAAGTCAGGTCTTTAAATTAAACAAATACAGTGTAGTCTGACTTGTGAATAGTTTAGCTAGATTGATGAGAAAAACATAATATGTAATGAATGTAACTTTATTGTCTATAGCAAAGCTACAAGACATGCAAATAATGTATGTATTTACAGTTATTTAATATATTATATATTCTAACTTTTTGCTGAATAGGTAATGTTTATTTATTCAGTGATGCAGTAATATTTTTCAGTAAGTTGGCATTTTCTTTTTCTGTACAGAAACTCAGTAAAACAAATTATGAATTGTTTAAATGTTTACTAATACCACTCTTCCACTGTATATCCAAGTTAAAAAGAAATTAATAAGCAAAACATGACACAGTTTCAGACTTGTTGATATAGTTTCTTTTTCAGTTTCTGTAAAAGTTGACATTCAGGTGACATTAATATTTAGGAAACAGTTCCGTAAAATTCTGTCAATAAAACTTGGGTATACTGAAATTTGAGTCTTACAGTATGAATTTTTCACAGGAAACAGAAAATGAATTTTATGTGGAAAGGGTTGGATTTAAACTCATCCTGGATGAAAAATTATAAGAATTTTATCTGGTGGCTTTAGAAAGTTTCAACTATTTTTGAATATTTTTCAAAAAAAGCAAAAGTTAGAAATATTGTGATTGGTAATTTGTGTAATATTGCAATAAAATTGATGATAATTTTAGTTTTAATTTCCTTTCTGGTTCCAGTAAGAAAAGTGATTGATAATTTAAAGACACCCTGTTATTCCTAGCTTAAACATTGTTTCAGCTTAGTTTCATTGTTAAATACTAGTTGTTTCTTACTGTTACATTAAGTCAGCTGTGCTTTATTGCATATTAAAGTTGACCTGGCGTGGTTATTTGCAAGATATATATCATAATCTTGTGACAGTTGAAATAACTGTTAATTTCACTCTTCCTTAACTAGTTTAGAATATATCTTTAGTAACTTATATTCAGGTAATTCTTTGAATTTTCAGTCATTGTTGTGCTATAGTTAATATTATTGATGTTAACCAGATGTAAAAAGATTGTAAACATGTATTAATTCACTTGCTTAAAGAAGGGTTACATACAGCAATGGTTATTGCATGGAAACTTGTAGCAGGGGAGGGGGTAAGTTAACTTTAAAGAATGACAGATGATTGGACAGATTGTAAGTTGGGAGTTCTCTCCCTTGTATATCTCATTTGTAATAGTCTTTGTCAGAGGTAATCTAAGGATTATGGAATACTATACTAAAATCCTTTGGTCTGACCTGATTGTGCAATATAACGTGATTTTGTAATTATTCTTTGATTGGTTTGTATAGACATTTTTGGAAGGTCTCCTCTTTTCCCCAGTGACCAATTGAAGTCACTTATCTAAATAAAAGCCAGACAGTTTTGTTTTAACCGATTATGAATAAAGATTTAGTTTTTTATTCACTTGTGTATTTGTGTTTCTTTTGCTGTTTGTGTTTAAAATATTACTTGATATAATATTTCTGGAACCTGCTCTATTGCGGATTCTTGTTACTACTTGTTGAACATTTGTATATGACAGTATAATTGACAGTCTTCAAATATCTTTATCCAAACTGTATAAAGAAAATCACTTTTATTGGTTCATACTAGGCCTAATCATGATTCCAACATTATTGAAAGACCCGTATGTTCATGTGGAGCTCACATAGCTTCAAGTAGAATGAGGATAGGAATGCTGAATAATTCATATCGGTACCAGCAGTATGCAAAGGCCCTTGAAAGAGTAAGTAATACGATGATTGTGTACGAGGTTTAATTTTAGAGTAGTTCTGAAAAATTCATAGGTGATTGTTTTTAAAGTTGTCTTGTATATATAATCACAGTTGAAATAATATATTCAACATTTAGTGTTATTTCATGTATGAGTTTTAGGCTTCAGTTGTGTTGAAATAATGTTCATGTGCTAATTCTTACAGTATATATGTATTTAATATGGCTTAGTCCAAAGGCATATTTTTGAAATAATATAAAATTATGTAGTTTCTGTATTAACCACATATGAAGTACAAAGAAAAACGTCTTAATACAATGTGTTTTGTTTGACTTAAAGCATTAAAACGTACAAATAACTTGTTAAACTTTGTTCATTTTATATTTAATAAATAAATTATGAACTATAGAATTATCCAAGGTAATAAGTTCTTTTTTTAGGTTATTGATAAATTCTCAATTTTTTTATTATTTTTCTCTTATCTTTTGTTCTGTTGTAGATGATTTCTCCAAAAAGTGTCTGTCTGTGTCTTGGTGATGAAAACTTGCTTCCTCTTATAGCATCTAAACTAGGAGTTTCAAAGGTTTGTCAGAAAATAAGGCCATATTGTATAGTTATAAATGCTTACAATAAGTTATAACTGCGGAAACATCATTTTGAACTTATAATTATTGTTTATTTGAATTTTGCTCAGTTATGTCATCTAAAATTTTCTTTCTCTTGCTATGATGCAAAACTTTAGATAAAGTTGAATGCTTGGATATTTGATCAGAAAAGAATTACTCTAGCAATTTTTATTCAGTGTTTCCATTTGAAATTGATCCATGTTTTATTACAGGTGTTCACAGTTGAAAACCAAGCTTTCTGTCATAGAGTAATACTGAATTATATTGAAGCCAATGACCTCAAAGAGAAAATCAGAATTTTAACAAAGTCACCTGAAGATTTAACCAGTGAAGACTTGAGTGGAGAAAAGGTAAATATGATGTACATGGTGCTACTTGCAACTACACCCAGGTTTGGGCTGAGTGAAATGTTGTACTTGTTTAGGATTTTTCTAAGTTTGAACAGTTTTTCCTAAACTGATTAAGATTGGCTTGTAATTATGAAAAAAAGTTTGTGGATTGACAGCAAAAAAGTCGTTTATCCTGATTAATCTCAATACAATTTCATTATTTATTTAGTTCATCTACTTGTTATTCTAGGTAGACTTGTTATTAGCTGAACCATTTTTCTCAACCAGCCTACTACCATGGGATTGTCTACGCTTCTGGTACTTGAGATCTACTCTTTCACAGATTTTAATAGACCCCAACCACATCCTTCCTCGTAAAGTGACTCTTAAAGGTTTAGGAGTCCATTTTCTTGACCTGTGGAAGATTCGTGCCCCTGCAGGCAAAGCTGAATCATTTGACTTGACAGCTTTTGACAAACTAATTGAGGTGAGGAAACATGAAATTTCTGTTGTATGCACGTCTCTATAGGCTTGATTTATCAATAACATAAGAGTATAAGCTGAATGTAAAACAACATTCAGTAATTTTACAAGGTTTTTATTGACTTTCATCTTTGTGGATCTAATTTGTTTTTTCTACACAGTGTTGCTTCTTTATGAGAATGTTCAAAATGAAAAATTAAATTGTTTTTAACTCTAATTTTGTATTAATAGCCATGTGATAAAGATTCTTGTTATGTCAATCATCAAGTTAGACTCATTTCTAAACAGTGATTCATACTTTAATTTGAAATCTTTGTAAAAAGTTTAAATTAGTGGTTCAATTAGTTAAGAAAACATGAAGACTAAATTATTAAAATATAAAATATTTAAGTTATGTAAAGATGATTACACTGGTGAACAACATTTTTGTATCTTACTAAACAAGTATCAATCTTCACTAATTTGAAGGTGCTGATTATGAAAGTGAACTTATTTTTTTGTCCAATGGGTTTAGTTTTTTTCAGTATAAGGGACAGTGGTACAAGTTGGAGTAGGTCTGGGGTAATGATCATCAGGCCTTATTCATCATGTCTTCTCTAAAATCAGTGTTTTTTTGTTGTTTTTTATTGAATTGATAGAGCTATTTACAGAATTAAACTTCATTTTTGCATATAAGGTTTAGATTTTCAATATAAAGTGGGTAATGAGGCAATATGGGGCATGCGTAATGGATATAAATTGGTGCTTCATGATATGATATTAAATATGAAAAATATTCATGGTGTATATGTAGAAATTTGAAAGTGGTAGGCTTGCTGCTTGGAATGCAAAAAGGTTTCACAAATTTACTGCTGTTTTCTCACTTATGGGACAATTAAAGAACATTACTTGAAGAGTGATTGGACCCTTAGACAATTTTTGGTGCCTGGAGAATACATTGTGGAATCAGAGCCATTAGTAGACCCAAAAAAGATTCTTTTGCCACCTCTCCACATCAAATTAGGTTTAATGAAGAATTGGTTAAGGAAATGCTGGCAGCCTATAAAGATCTTGGTGCACAGATCTCATTGAAAATACATTTTTTGCACAGTCGTTTAGTTTTTCCCTGAAAATATCGGTGATGTCTCAAATGAGTGTGGTGAACGTTTTCACCAAGATATTACAAAAATGGAGAAGAACTACCAGGGTAGATGAGACCCAGCTATGATGGGGGATTACGGCTTGATGCTCAAGCGTGAAAGTGACTCAGTATTTAAGCAGAAATCACAAAAAAAAACACTTAACAGTTTTTAAATCCTGCTTTGTAATAGTTTTATTCATAGAAAAAAGTAAACTTTAATTATTAATTTTCTTTTCTTTTTTTTTCTTATGTAACAATCTATCAATGATGGCAAGCTATGTGGTATATGAGTCTCAAGGCAGGGGTGCAATATCTCAAAAATCTGACCCAATATGTAAAAAACATTATTATTTTTGTAATCAATGCCCCAAAATTAGTCAAAAAACAGCTATTTTCATAAAAGATACAGAGAAAAGTTTTTTTGTTTCCCAGTGTTATTAAACAATGTAAACCATTTTTAACGGTTATTAATGAGCATATCAAACAAACTTTGAAAATATTTTGATGAAATTGGAACTTTGTATGTAAACCACCATTTAAAATAGGGATTATATTCTGTACATTTTAGAACTTCTAATAATTCTTACTTTTATGTCTGAACTGTGGATTGAGATGTAGAAAAAAAAAAAACAAGTAAAAATTATTTTCTCGTAAGGAAGAACATTGACATGGAGGGAATATATTCAAAGATTTTAGGAACAAAATATCTTTAATGATAGAAATGTAGGTTTGAAACATTGATTAATATTTTTCAGAATAATTTTTTTTCTAAGGTTGTATATGAAATTTGATAAGTAAAAGTTGAGATCATGGTGAGAAAATCCCACATTTTTCTTATTTACATAAGTATAATTACATTTCTGTTGAGGAGTCTGTTATATTACATGATTTAAAAAATATGTATATATATCTAGGAATGTTCTACATACAAATAACCTGTAACTCAATTTTTTATGGCTACTTAGTTTCTTGAATTTATCTTCTTTTGATTTTATCACAAGCCAATCTACATACCTTAAAAGCTCTTTAAGAAATAATGCTGTTGCTTTAAATACATGTAGGAGAATCAGCTAAAGAATCAGCCTAAGAACAGCTTGATAGACATTTGAAAAGAAATCTGCTTTTTTGTCTTGTTTGAAAGGGCTGATCAAATACCAAGACTAATGCTTAGTTCTTGCTCAATAAGTAATTTTTGAAACAACAAAATTGAGTATTCTTTCAATAACAGGCTGTTTGAAAGGTAAAACATTACATGGAAAAGACTTCATATTAAAATATAAAAAAAAGACAAAATTCAAAACACATTAATCTTAAACAAAATCAATACATCAAGAAAGGTACAGAAAACAATAAATAAAAGTAAACCTGGTTGGCTTTCTTATCCATCAGCTGTTGGTTTTCTTCAGAGAAAATGGAACTTCTGTTTCTTTACCATCCTAATTGTTTTTAGAGCTGTTCAAATAGTAGAATTTGCTATCAAGTAATTGCTAGGCTCATTAATCAATTATGCTCAACTAATTGATTATTCTGACATGAAAGTTGAATATATGGAATAATCAAAAACAGAAACAATCGGAAAAACTCATTTTAATTAATTGATTTTTCTTCATGAGTTGTAACAATAATCAGTTGAGCTGAACCTTGAATTAAGTGAAACAATAGTGAGAAATCTTAATTTCAGTTACTAGAATAGTTGGAATAACCAAAAACAGTAATAATCTGAGGTTATTTTCATGACATTAATTGATTTGATCATAATTTCTGTTAATTGACCATTTTACATGATACTAGTTGAAGTAACTAATGCTAATAGATAAGTGATTATATCGATTAATCAAGATAATTGCCCAGCTTTTGTTGTGTCACATTTATAAGTGTGGTGCAATAAATAAATAAATAAATATATATATATATATATATTTGAAAGTGTCCTCTATTAGTTTTCACTTAGCTCTAAAGACACAAGTTTTTTATTTTGGCACACTTACACTCTCTAAGCTGAAGAAATTTCTTAAAGATTTTATACTTATCAGCAGTTTGGGTACTTTATTAAAGTAAATCTCCAAGAAGTTAGAGCATTGGAAATAAGACCACTGCCGAAAACTTTCTTAGGGTTCTGTTAAATCAGTATTGGGATTTCCATATACATCTATAAAGTTTTATTGTACTGATGGTTTTAAATGGCCTTTTTCTCTCTTTCTCTTTTTTTTTTCCCCCCACTCTTCTAGTCATCATCAGAAATCAGTGATGCCAATGTGGAGCCTCAGCCACTCTGGGAATATCCATGTGTAGCTCTGACTCATCCATTTGATGTTTTTGTCTTTGATTTGGTGCATCCAATGAAGTGTGAGATTATGCAGAATTGCAGTGAAGTGCAGTTTGCCAGGTGAGAAAAACTTACAAATTGGAGCAAGTCATGGTTTCAGTTTACTTAAACCAATATTAACATTGTGTTTCAACAAACATGAATTATAGGTGGTGGGTATTCCTTTAAAGTAACATCAGAACCTTTGATCATGAGTTGACAAAGATAAATTGTGGAAATGTGTATAGTAGAGACTCCATTTACCATTGTATATCTGTTAAATGTTTTGCTATTGATTTTTTGTTTCTGCAAGTTCATTCAACATGTGTGGCTAAATGAATTGTAAGAAAACATAAAGAATTTAAAATCTTCAAACTTAAAATATTTTTAATAGTAAGAACTCTGAAATATGACACAATGAAACTTTTGTTTTTTCCAGAACAGTTGTTGTTCATGATACTCTAAGCTGTTCTTTAATGATGAAATATTCCCTTGTAAATTTTTGTTAAAAAGAAACTGAATTATCCTTACATTACAAATACATAAAGAAAAGTTTTTCTGAAGTATTGTCCAATTTTTATTAAGAGAATAGCATCCTGTTTTTGTGATCTTTCAGTGATGGAACATGTAATGGTATTGCTCTCTGGGTGGACTATGAACTGGATACTGATATTCACCTAACCACTGGTCCTCAGTGTGACATTTGTCCTGGTCATCCAGTGGAGTGGGATATGTACACAAAGCAAGGTGTACATCTACTGAGATCACCAGTCATTGTAAAAGATCCTTCTCAGAATACCATCAAATATTGTGCTGTGTTCTCTCCAAGTGATGGCACTCTCACTTTTAAATTTGAAATGAACAAAATTACAAGTACTGCCTGATAGATGGAACTTTTTTTTAGCACTGTACATTATCCAGATATTTGTTCTTATAAAATAAACTAGAACACAATTATTTTTGCTCGTGTTATTTTATATAAATCGATATCAAATATCTACAAACAAGTTTTTTTCTTACTGTTTGTTGTTCTAAAGAATAAAAATTAGAAAAGTATAATACAAGCTAATACCTAGATTCTTTATTGATGACACAAAACTGATTTTCTGCTTTTATACAGTTTAAAATATTATGTCTTCAAGAAATTAATGTCCCTTTTTTTTTTTTTTTTTAAAGCTTTTAAACTTTCATGAATT
>NW_013675701.1:16304-19343 GCF_000517525.1 Limulus polyphemus
AATTCATGAAAGTTTAAAAGCTTTAAAAAAAAAAAAAAAAAGGGACATTAATTTCTTGATGACCTAATATTACATATTTATTTCTAAGTGAAGAAATGCATTAAAACTAAACAGTTTTGGTGTCATAAGAATAACTATCCACCACTTTTAAAAAGAGTTATAGTACCATTTGCAAAGTATATGTTGTTAAAGTATTTTTTCTTTTCTTTTTTTGGGGCAATCTATTATTCATCATCCAACCTTTAAAAATGTCCACTATTGCATTTATCTACAAATGAGATGAGATTACAATGCTATGCCTCTTAATATAAGTCTTATGCATCTATTTTTGTGTAAATACTACCTTTTTTTTCTTTTTTTTTTTAAAGCTTATAAACTTTCATGAATTATTATAATTTTTTTGTAGGAATGACTGTGTCATAAAAGAGAATAGAAAAATTACATCAATATAAAGAATATAATTTCCATATTATTAATATTACATGTTAAGGATATGACCTACTGCTATCATGGAGTAGAATAGGTTTGTGTAAAATCAGCAAAAAAATAAAATCAATGTATGCATTGTCAAATAGCTGGAATAAATTTAAATTCTACTTTTCATTGCACATACAGTTATTATGTAGTTTTATGAAAACAATCTAAAACATGCTACTTATCAAAATTCTAGGCCATTTCAAATATTTGACCTGTTATGTTTTTTAAAGAGTTAGATGGACATGTATAACATGGATAATGATGTAATGAAACTAGTGTTTGTTTTCATGTAATTCTAATTGACAATATAATGTATAGTCATGTATGTGTGAATGAAGAAAAATTATTTTAATGAGTGGGCTATTTTATTTTTTCTTACTGAACTTTAGTAATGGTTAACAATTCAATCTAATGGTCTAAACTGGAGGTTCTCAAACTTTCCAGGTTCACATACAACTTTTGTCTAAATGTTTTTCAAGTTAAAACCCAGGACTAGGAAAAAAAAAACTGGTAATGAAAATGTTTTCAACACACACCCGTTAATGGGAAGGATGTGATTATTTTTTCTGGCACAACTGAAGAATATGTGACATGACTTTTGTCAGTTTGAAAGTACGAAAACACTGGCGAGTCTATACAAGCAGAGGATAAGTCTAGAAGTGAGGATAATAGTGTGCATATGTAAATGAGAGATTCAAATTGGGCTTATTACAGATTTTATAGCTTTGTCATGTACTACTAATATTACCTCCACATACTACTAGTGGTGCACAAGTACCACATTTTGAGAACTACTGGTTTAACTTGTATAAATATTGATAGATAAGGAAGGATATAGTTATTGTAAGGACTTGCAAATGATTGATCAAAATTACTTTTCACTTGATGTATATATGCTAAAAGTGTTGATTGGTTGACAGTAAACATCTTTATAGGGACGTCTGAATTATTCTTGTATAAGAAATAATGTGAACTCTTATAAGTAGAAGTATAGTGACAGGATGATGGTGAAACATTTTTCCAGTGAGGGGTTGGGTATGGCCTAGTGATTAGTATATGGGGTTGTGGATCAGAACATCTAAGGTTTTTGTAAGCAACATACCATCAAACTCTCTTTGCACTTTCAGCTATAGGTGAATTATAAAAGTGACATTCTAGTGAAAGTGGTGCTTACCCTTCCTATCATAAGCACTTTTAAATTATGGACAACTGCCTGAACCTTGGATGTTTTGCCTATGTGTGTTCAAGATGTCAATTTTTTCCACTTAATAAAAAGAAAAAAGGTTAAGAGAGAAAGGAAAACAGCAGAGGAATTTATCATGCATTAATGCTCTTTCCAGCTAAATGAAAAGTGAATCTCTATCAGGTGATAAGATTTCCAACTGTTTTATTTTCTTGTATTGTGAAAAGAGAATTATAAATTGTTTTGAAATATCGTCTCTTGACAGAAAACTAAACATTAAATGAATTTTTACACATGCCCTTATGCTTCAGAGTCTTGTAAACTTTCAACTTAAATTCTAGATAAAGTGAAATGACTTAGTATTTTGAACTCTAATCTACATTCTGAATGAACTAAGGATTCGTGGACAAGAACACAACGTTGTTCCAGGAAGATGGGGCACCGTGTCACACTGCTAGAAACACCCAAAAGTGGCAGGAAGAAAATGGTATCCAGAAGTTTCCCTGGCCGATCCAATCTCCTGACATGAACCCCATCGAAAACCTTGGGCCCATACTCGACCGGCAAGTCAAGAAACAACCAAAAAAACCAACTTCGAAGAGCGATCTACTCCAAGTTTTGAAGCAAGAGTGGGCAAAAATCCCACAATCTAAAGTTGACGAGATGATTCTCACGATGCCCCAAAGGATCAACGAACTCCACGAAGCGAAAGGAAGATCTACTAGATATTAATTAAATTATAAATATATCAATTCATGTGAATATGACTGAAAAATTTCATTTTTTCTGAAAAGGTGGTGTCTATTTACTTGTGACCACGCTGTGTAAATATATGATTGGAGGTTTTACTAATTATACATCATAAGTTACTTATTATAAAAATTGGATTATTCATAACTATGTATCCTACTGAGATCAATACATATATTCAAGATGTAGAGGTTTCTAGAATTGCTCATATTACCTAATATACACATAATCCATGTTATATGTTACTTTATCAATAATGCCTTAAGGTACTATTAATGTCATTTACTATGAGTAATATATTGCACATGTAACTCGTTATACCAGTGCTACTGTCATCCACTAATAATAATATATTGTACATATGATTTTCTGATAGTACTGCTGTCATATATTATGGATAATATATTCTACAAGTGTTCCTCTGGTAGCATTGCTGTCATCTACTATGGATGATATATTGTATATGTGGCACTCTCTGGTAGGGTTGCTGTCATCTACTATGGATGATATATTGTATATGTGGCACTCTCTGGTAGGGTTGCTGTCATCTACTATGGATGATATATTGTATATGTGGCACTCTCTGGTAGGGTTGCTGTCATCTACTATGGATAATATATTATACATGT
>NW_013675702.1:0-12080 GCF_000517525.1 Limulus polyphemus
ATTCGCCAAATTACAGGATAATTCTAGAAAGTAGAGAGCGTGAGAATCACATGATCTCGATGACGCAACAATATTTATACATTTATTCTTGATCTAAATTGTGCGATAATGTTTAGTGATCCTTGAAAGATTTATACAGCATGAGTCTGAGGATCATAGAGCTTGTGTGTGAAGTGCCTAGTTTTTGTGATATTTTTATTTTTTAGATCTTCATCAGGTGAGTGTTCTATAGATAGTAAATATTTTTTAACAATTCAGATAATCATAAAGTTCACAGCTTTTTCATTTTATGTAGCCTTATTTCGATGACAATTTTAAGAAAGTAATAAATACCCGATTAGTAACAATCGTGCGTTCATTTCAATATATATCATAAAACAAAAGATTCTGAAACAATGACGTTAATAATCATAGATTTTTGTTTAAAAACATAATAATTCTCTAAAGCAAACTAAACACTAGAAATTAGAAAACCATTTAAAATGTTATTGAATCACTAACTGTAGATTTTTAACCACTGTTTCAGAACATTTTTGTTATAATGTATACTTTACTTGTGTATTTGGTGTAAAAATTATCAGACGTGTGTATAGTTGCAGCTTCTACAGCTGTTTTGTTATCAAAACGACTTCAAAATGGAAATGCTTAAGGCTGGCCCAACTGAAGTGAAATGTTCATTATGAACAAGTTGAAATATTAAAAAACTAACTGATTGGTATGGGCCTTTTTACGTATTTACTCTAAATACGTCGCTACAAACGCCATTCTTTTTAAAACGTACTGACAGGCCATATATATATATATATATAATATTTGTATCCACCATTTAAGATCAATTGGACTTTATCCATTAGTTTAAGTCATTGCTATTTGATATTAACTGTGGCTTTTTCTAATAATGAATGTGGTGAAAAACGTGTGCAGTGTGTCTCACATTGTTCATATTGGCTATTTTATAATAATTGATAATTTTCCTCTTTTTCATTAATCTCATAATTCTCTCTGTGTTATAAAGATACATGAAATATTGAAGGTAAAGGTGTATTGTGAATAAAAACGGTTAGCTTATTGGTATATTTTTTTAGGACAAAGAAAATAATTGGTAAAAGTGAATGGTGTTTCAATTTTTATATGTCTTCCATCATATGAAGGAAATCGTTTTCCTTACTTCCAATATTTCACTTCCAACAGCAAAACCTAGACAGGTATGTTGCTGGAAGAGTGTGTATTTAAACTTCCGTATCGTTTCTAATGATACAGATCGACCAAATCAAATCTAATCCCAACCTAAGCATAAATTAAGTTTCAATTATGAGCCACAAATATATATATATATATATATATATTTAATGTTACAGGTGGAATATATTAAACTTTAAAACTAAAAAAATGCCCAGGAACAAATCTGGCCGAACAAATTCTTCATACTTTATTCAAACTACCCTCCTTAAGAGAATTGTCGCCTTAAGAGAATCTTCGAACTGTGCTCGTGCATGGATAAACAGTGGCGTTTCATATTGTTTTTCCTGTCCGTTTCATAGGTACAAAAAACACAGAAGTATTGCGTCTATCGACGTGTCAATCCTTTTTCACTCGCCGAGTTGTTCTCCATATTTTTAATTATTAAATTCCTGTTAAAATGATAAAGAAACTTTCACATTATATATTTAAACTTATAATAATTTACCGTTTTAATGTTTATTGATTCGTTCCTGAAACGGTTTTAATATAAAACGCTATATAGTATCTAGTAAGTTTGTACAACGTTTCATGAAATTTTTACCATGACTATAATAAAATCAGGAGATATTAATATTCCGCCTGTACGGAAAGGGATAAGAGAACTGTAAGAAACAACTTGTGGTGTACCGGATTGAGGAAAACAAGCAATCTTATAGGAAAGTATTGATTGTATAAATTATTATCAGTGTATTATAATGTAATTTCACAACATCTACCTAACACTGTTGTATAAGGCATTATATACCTTGATAATTATTATTTAAAAATTGTTATGAAAATGGCTCATTAAACAACAAATAGTGTACAACAGAAATGTTATGTTATATCTGTTGGTTCCTGGTATCCCATTTTCTGTATAAATATATAATAATGATGAAGATTAGAGCAGCTAAATTTTAAAGGTCACGGAGGTTGAAGAGTGTGAACGAGTTCTTGGCAGCAGGGGTGAAGCAAGTAATTAGCCAAAAAGTGAAAACGAGAAGACAGGAAAATGGTCTACAGGAAGACTTTAGCTTGCTTGTTCTTCGGGAAATGGTGTAACAACACTTTCAATCAAAATAGTCGGTGTGACCATCTTTACTAGGGAAAGTAATATGATGACGTTTGGCATTTTCGTTATTAACATGAAATTTTATGTTCATATATGATATTTTACTGAAATAAAAAAATGTGTTCTTAACTAATTAATTCTTGTCAGCATGAGTTAACTATCAAGAAATGACGATGAAATGTAAGGTAACTTTATTATTTAAAAGTAAAACATAATTCACTTATTAATAAAATGAATGTTAAGCCTATGGTTACAGAACACAGATTGAATGATGTAAATTTTGCCATAAATCAAACAAACAAACAGCCATAAAATATGAACATTCAAGACTGTATATATCTATATTCATGTGTACACATGTAGACCTATTAATGTATTTTTTTTCTGAATCAGAAGTGTTGAAAACTTACTGTTTGTTCTATTTCCATCCCGTCGTCCCCCATAGTACCTCAGTATGTTTAAAGACTCGCAATGTTAAAATTCGGTGTTAAATTCCGCATTGTGGACTCAGCAGATAGCCCCAAATTGTTTTGTTGTAAAACGCCTTCAGACTTATTACTGTGCCACTGGAGGGCACATACTTCAAGCAACTGTAGAATGAAAGAAGTAGTCATGCTGTTCTACACGATCACATATCGCATATATTCATCAAATCATCAGCCGCAGGCGCAGGGAAACCGTCGTTCTTGTAAATTAGACGTGTTACAGACATTGATTGCTTTGCGGTAGAGCATTATACAATGGTCACTACTCTGAAGTCTAATGTCAATGTGCACGAACTGTAGCGACACTCTAAAATCTTTTCAATGAATGTACCCAACTTCTAATATAATAAGTGAAGGAAAACGTTTCAAAAACTCCAGTTAGTTGATTTTTTTGTGTAGAATATTATTCAAAATATTAATATATATATATTATTGATATATATCAAGTGTAGGGAGAATAAAACTATCTTGAACACAAAAATGGTTTGAAAATAAATAATCTTATGAATTCTTAATCTGTCCGTGATAGATATCTAATAAGGTTGTGTGAAAATTATATTCCAAACTCATATTTTTGTAAGGGCAACGGGAGATAAAGGTGCATGAGGTTGGGGTGGTCATAGCTGGTGGAAAATCTAGCTTGTCTTTCAAATTTTTAAATACTAGAATAACAATTTTAACCCCTTTTGATGTAGAGAGAACCAAGATATTGCTGTAAGCTATATTTTCAATACTTTAATGTTGATGTTAGCTACAGTAAATTTATAAAAGCAGTCCTAAAATACCTAGAATGCTCATGGATATTAGTGACGAAGACAATTTCGAGGTGTCTAGAAACAATTCTACATTATAAATACGAAAACCAGTAAAACATTCAGTAAGTTATTTTAGGTGGTAGAGTTTCATTGAATAATTTTTGCAGTAAAGTATTTCGATCAGTGTTACTCATCGTGTATACTCAGTTACTCAATCGATTAGCTGTGAAAGTTTACAAGTTCATTTGAATAGTCATGATATCATTAGTGAGTAAATATCTGTTGAATTTGAAAGTGAAAATATTATTTGTTGACTTAGGCCTAAAGTACAAGAGCTAGTGGTCTGTAGGTTAAGGAAGTAATATTTTATCGTTACGTAGACTTTCTGTTATTTTCACCAAATAATGTAAGAGAACCCATCAACGACAGATCTGAAGAACCAACAATTACAATGGCAGAAGATGTTAACCAACAAGATTGATACACAGTTTTTTAACACAAATACCTTGTAATATACACACAACAAATGCAATTTACAATAACAATTATTACAAACAATGATTTATTACAATCACAGTTATAGCTTGACTATACCAAACTAATATTAGTTACTTTCCTTTATGGCTCGCCGCGTTGGTTATATTTATAGGCGTGTGGAGGCTTTCTAGAAATTTCATTTTTACGTAACAATACTGATCTACAGTTTAGCGTTTACATACATACATATATTGTTGATTCCGTTTCTCGAGAATCTTCGACAACATTGGAAAATAGGCGGAAGGTTCGCAATACATATTCAACACTATAAGCTAGGTATGTTTCTAAATATAAACTTAGTCTAAACAAACATTGATAATAAATAAGTATATAATAAACATTTTGTCACATCATGCCTTTAAAGTTTGCGTAACAATTATAATACAGAATGTGAAAAGTAGGTTTATAAAAGTGGTTTAAGAAACTGTCAATACTTTGAATAAATTTACTGCATTGTGTATTAAACAGCTATTTGAATTCTGCAATAATCACTTTTGTTTTTACAGTTGTTTAATAATGTTTTGCAATTTGGTTTTAAAAACTTGTCTTAATATTTAGTGCCTGTGTAATGTATTAAATAATTAAAGTTCGTTTGTCCTTTCTTTACATTCTTGATGTTTAGTGTGTGTACTTACCTTATAAACTATGCTGGCTATCACGACATTTTACTACCGTAGTAAATGATATCCGGTGTAGTTTACTGCCAACAAATAAATATTTTCTCAAAACATTTCCAAGCTCAGTGAACGACTCTATTCTTAAAAATTACATTGAACTAATAAACTATCGCACTAAACTCGAATAACAATAAAATTTAATATTAAAGTAATTGAATAAGTTGCTGGAAAATCAGAATAACAAAGTGATTCAATACTTTGCTGTGAAAAAAAGACTATCACTATATAGCAAATACGTTCATTATTAATTATGTTTGTAAGGGTACAAATTTCGAGACTTAATGTTAGTGTTTAAGTTCTTTTGACTCGACAATGGTTGCTTTTATAATATTCCGATATTATAATTTCTACACACGCAGAACAACTTAAAACCAAATTAATTGCTGCATCCTTTTGCCCCCCAAAAATGACAGCAGTGCAACGTCGTAGAACCGATAGGCTGCAGTACTTTTGTGTGATTTGATGCTAAATGACTTTTGTGTATATTTCCAAACAGTAGTCGATGAGTATCGATTTTTTACCAAAGTTATGTTCACCTTTTGCATTAAAAACTTCAATATTTTGGTAACTTACTTTCTGATGTAATTTTATCGTTCTAATTACATGTTAACAGTACTTTCTCCAAATTTATTGATGCACCAAACTTTAAGGTATTACTTAGTTCAATACATTTCAGAGTTTATCTATTGAACTAAAGCACGATTCATCGACATGCTAAGTAACAACAATACACTCAAGAAATCTCTATTGGAGTGTCCAAGTTCTTTACCAATTTCGTTACAAACATACTGCATTCTTAGAATTACGATACCAGTGAATTGCAACATTTGATATTGATAGATCGTTAATTGTATGAGATAAGGAAAAATTTAGAATATGTTTAGTAAAAAATATTTGTTAGGATTGTTGTGTGTATTGGCACATTCTGGCATATACATTTTTTAAGTATATGATGTGTGCTCACTTTACGTTGCTTGTTCATAAAGAGAGAGAGACGTAGATCCCCCCCCCCCCCAGTGTCACAGCGGTATGTCTGCGGACTTACAATGCTAAAAACTGGGTTTTGATGCCTGTGGTGGGCAAAGCACAGATAGCTCATCGTGTAGCTTTGTGATTAATTCCAAACAAACAGCGAGATAGAATGTGGGAGTGAGCTCAGAAACTATTATGTGTACATATAACTAGGAAATATCCTAGATAGTTTTTAGAAAGGAAAAGTTAATGTTGTATCAAACATCTTTACAAGATTATGTTCAAGATCAAGTTCAATTTGAAACTTATTAATGAATTATTTCTTCCTCAAGTATACATACATAACTATCAAAATTATAATAGTATAAGTTTATTTCAATGAAAATAAAAATGTGTAACTTATTGTAACAAACAATTATTTTGAAAGATGTGACCTTCGTATAAACTACAGTTTTCTTGCGACTATCATAATATATGTATAACAATCATAACATAACAGACAGCATAACATGACGTTTAGAGACAAAAGGGAACTATTGATCCACCTAGGCTGTCCAACCCTATAAATTAAAACTATTAAAGAAAAAAGCCAGTTCTTAACATTCATATAGTTATCAAGCATTCTCTTAATCTCACTTAAATTTACTGACTCCGCAACATCTGAAGGCAACCCGTTCCAAAGGCCATCCACGCTGTTAAAAAAATAAATCTGATGATGCATCAATACCCTTAACAATCTTAAACACTTAAATAAGTTCCCCTCTAACTCTTCTTTTATCAAGAGAAAACAATATCAAATATCTTAACCTGTTCTCGTATTACAACCCCGCTATCCAAGGCACCATTCTAGTAGACCTTCTCTGAACCCTTTCATACAATTCAACGTCTCTTCTATGGTCAAGTGCCCAAGACTGAAAACAATACTGCAAATCTGGCCTCATCAGTGACCAATACAACGACATTATAACCTATTTAGACCTGATTTTGTTGCTACAACCTAAACTCATTTTACTCTACCACCACACTGCTTGAATTCTCAATTATTTAATGATATAAGTTAGTTCGTCTGCGTAGGTTTAAATAAGGAACTTAAAGTTTTAAAGCATTTTTAAGGGCATCTTAATTAGACCTATTCCGTCTTTCGATAGGAAAATATGAACTTACTTATTAGTGTTGAAACAGTTAAAAAATGATGATTGTCATACTTAACATCCCCGTATATTCAAGGCGCAATCCCAACAAACAAAGGCATAAAGTAATTTCTCGTTTTTATCATTTATTGACCAGCAAATGAAGATAAAGCTTATAGAAAACCTAAGGTACACTACTTACATTTGTTTTACAGAACTTATGTATATATACAGTTGGATATAGTTTTTCTCCGACTGAGCATTCTTATTATACTTAAAACAAAACCTGAATTATATAATGTTTGACAATCAATTGCTTAATTTCATTTTCCCTTTAATTTTTGGATATTTTGAAGATTCGTAATTTGGTTTGTAGTTCCCTGAAAGATTTAACTACTGGATTAAAGGACGCACAAAGTCAATATTTATAATTAATTTTAGTAGAACTACAAAAATTTACAATCAACTATTCCTTCTGATGTACACAATAGGTATAATAGTTGTTTTTAATTTAGCGTGATATAACTGGTGGTTAAGGCACTCGCACTTAATCCCCAGATTTCAGAATCGAATCGGGTGAGAAAAAATTATTTATTGATAAATGCACGGCTTTCTTACAGCATAACGGTATAATTTTCGTTGGTGAAGAGTTGGTGGTGGGTGGGACTACCAAGCTTTCTTCCCTCTAGTTTAACACTTTGAAATTATGGACGGTTAGATAAAATTTCTCTTGAGTAGGTTTGAGTGAAATTAAACAAACAACATAACTTTTTGCTTCAAGCTGGCGAATGTTCCAAAAATGTTAGATTGAAAGGAAAGTAATGCGCGAAAATGTACAGATTTTCTAACACAGTATTGCTTATAGAAATTTTAAACATTTGCTTACGTCTCTTGTATATATATATAGGTGTTGTGTACATTGTATTAAAACGATTTGTAAAAACACACCTGGTCATAACATTCGCTGTCACCACGTCTGTTTATGCTCTATCTGATGACCGTGCATCTTGACAACAAACCTGTACCTAGTTTCCATTGTAAAAGGATCTACAGTGTCCAAATCATTCCATCTAGTGCACGAGAAGTTATAGGTCTGCAGACTTGATCAGCATGTCATGGTAAAGAAAAGCATGGTTACCCACTTCTTCTCCAGCCTCTAAAGATAATCGACGTTTGAACTAATATTTCATGAAAGCAACCTGTTTAAATATGACTTATTTCACTTTGCCAGCAAAAGATCCTTGTTCAGTATGCTGTATACTGTTGCCAAGAGCACACCAAGGGATTTTGCCACTAAACTTTCTGTTCATGTGCTGTTACCTGTTACAAAAATCCTCACTTTGAATACCATGTCTGGGGTACGAATTGTTGTAGTTGCCTTTCTGGATGGTCCAATTACTCCAGATTGAACCTTGTTAACTTGTTTTGCAATGGTATTAAGTTCAAGGGTATCCCTGTCTTGTAAGTCCATCTTTTGGACACATTTAAGCATAACTCGCGTATGAATGGACTGCCAATTTTTGGTAGCATCAAACTACTTACGTATACGTCGCCAAACAATGCAAAAGTTTATTTGTAGTATCTTCATGGTATGTATTAACGATAAATTATTCAGAACTATTCCTTAAAAATATTTATATTGTCACGTATCTGCTCGTTTGTTAATTTCCGGTATAAATTATTTCCCAGGAACTTCAGCGATTCAAGTCTTTTCTTAATTAAAACTAGTTTATTCTTTCTTGATACATCTTTTTTGTACACAGAATTTCCCCAGTCCATTTAAACTTAACAACCTTTGCAATACACGCTATAAGTCACAGTGGTTCACACACTTTACTTACGGTGCCTACTGTTCGCTTGACTCAATTATCCATAACCTCAATATATCTGCCAATCTCGCTGGCTTTCTTTGCTAGGCTTATATAGCAGAAAAAAGAGGGAACCTGGAACAAACTAGAGTTATCAGAAAAAATTCATGATCATTCTACAAACTCCAGCGCACATGCTTCCAGCATCCCGTTACATCCACTGCTGTAACACTGCCTCTTCCTTAGTATTGTTCGTCCTGAACAATAACCACTTACACTAAACCAATAAATAATTAACAATAACGTGATTAAATGTAAATAATTTACAAATACAAAATTAAAATACAACAAACTTTCTTAATTTTACGGGACGTATCTTCTTCCGTAATTGTCTTCGTCTCGTTAGCTTCTGCTTCACGTGGGGTTCATCTGCTCCATTGAGTAATGTCCTATTATCGGTAACAATCACATCAGTGGTAGTAACTTCATCAAGGGCTTCACCATTTCCCTTCTCAAAACCGAGTAGAGTTTATTCTTCGACAGTGGCTTTTTCAGGTGACACGTCTTCAGCAGCGTCATTTGTTCCATTGTTCACTTCATCCCAACTGAAATGTCCTGGACCGTGATAACGCCAAAGCCTGTTGACATTCACCACCTTTGGCTTACCTCACCGACCACATTTTGTCCGGAAAGTCACATATGAGAGACGATCCACTATGTCATATGGGCCTTCCCATGGAGAAGACAACTTAGGAGACTTCCCTTTGGTCTTAATGGGATTATACAACCACACCTTTTCTCCTGGTACAAAGCTCACTTAAGTAGATATCTTATAATAGCTTCTTGGAATCAGCAGACGTTTTCCAGTTTGAATGCACTTGATGGTGAATATCATCCATCCTTTCAGATAACACTTTCACGAACTCTGGCACACTTTCAGGCAACTCTTCTTAATGTGGGAGTCCTATTATCAGTTCCACTGGAAACCGAAGTGTATCCAGTGGCTTCATGCTCTGTGGCTCCATAGACCATCAACAGAGGAGGGAGTAAGACATCCTAGTCAATTTGGCGATTATTAAAAAAATTTGCTACTTCCTGTCCCAGTGTCCAATTGTACTTTTTTACCATCCCATCAGACTGTGGGTGAAGTGGCGTTGTTCTGGTCTTTCGAATTCAAACAACTTGCAGTATTTATGGGACACAGCTGATTCAAAGCTACGGCCTTGATCTGAATGCAGATCGTATGGCATACCAAATCTGAAGAAGAAATCACTAATAGCCGAAGCTACAGCTGTAGCTTCCTGATTTGGTGTTGCATATACCTCAGGCCACTTGGTGAAATAATCCATCACCACACAAATGTACCTGTTTTCAGCACGAGTTTGGGGCAAAGGACCAGCAATATCAATGGCTACTCTTCCCGTTGGTGCGCCAACTTGATAAAACTTCATTGGAGCAAGTTCCTTAAGCTTGGGTCCCCTTTTAGCACAACAAGTACTGCATGTCCTGCACCATTCTTCGACATCTTGCCTTATACCTATCCAGTAAAATCTCTGTCGTAGGTGACTCAATGTCTTCTTAACTGCGAGATTTCCTCCTGCTAAACTATCATGGGATTGACGGAGCACAACTTTCCGTAACTTTCTCGTTAAAACTGTTTGCCAGATCGTCACTTTCCCATCTGCAGTTTCCCATCTCCGGAGAAGAATACCATCTTCAAGCTTCAACTGGTCCCATTGTGCCCAATAGTTCTTTGTCACAGGGCTTAAGCCAGACTCCTTCTCCCAAGCAGGGCACAAAACACTTGCTTGTAGAAAGTCAGCTACTGGCTTCAATTCTCGGTCTTTCTCCTGATCTGCTTTAATATCTATACGTGGTTATACTTCACCATCATGAACTCCTTCAGTCACTTTGACTTCAGCTTGATGGCACCTGGTTAATTCAACCTCCTTTTTAACACTTTCCGGAATTCGGCCGTTGTTGTTCTCAAACGTCATTTTATCAAAATTAACTCCACACTTCCTCGTTAGAAATTATCCAACCCTAGTATGCATTGGTCTTCAATGTCAGCCAAGTATACTATGTGTTTGTCCTTCGTGGCCATGAGCTCAATAGTTACCCACACTGGTCCCCACAATCTTGTAGAATTTCCTGTCACACCAAAGAGCTTCTCTATGACTTCTGATACTCTTTTGTGATCTAGCACCTTGATACTCACAATGGTCTGCTGAGATGCCGAATCTATGACAAAGTTGCATTTTTGGCCATGCAGCTTTCTTGTCACGTAGACACTATGTGTTCTTGCCATTTTAGACTTAGCTGTGGGACTTTCACGATGGGGTTTGGTGGGCGTCTTTCAACACCAACCACTACTGGTCTCCCTGGGAATGACTTGTTTTCTAGTATTCTTCTTTACTGACTCGTCATATGTCCTTGATTTCCACATTTTCAGCAACCTTTCTAGTTAGAAGTCTTTCCTGCCATGGCGTCTTCCCTGTGTTGAAGTTGCCGGCATTGAGCTCTCTTGTGCCCAGGTTTGTTACAGTACCAGCAAAGTCCCTCAAACTTCTCTGAAAGCTGCCCTTTTCTGGCTTTGAATCCTGACGACTGTTCCAACTTTGGTATTTCTGTGCTGGACTTGACGTATTCAAGAGCTCTGGCCATTCTATCCTGCATAGTGGAGGTGTGCGGGCTTCACTTGTATCTTCAGTTGTGGACTGTCCAAGGCATCTACAAACTGTTTCCTCAGCAACAGCTTGAAGACATTGGGTGGTGCAGTTGGGGAAGCCTTGTGTGCCATACTTTTCAAATCCTGTGCCAGCTCTTGCCAGATCTCCCCTTTACCACGGACTCTTGTCCTAAACCTAGCCCTGTAGACTTTGGGATGATTTTCATTTCCATACCTGAGTTCCAGAACAGCTACCAGTGCTCCATAGCTGTGCCTGTCGTCTGCTGACAATTGTCCAAGTATTACCGGTGGTTGTCCCTTCAAACTCGTTGCCAGATGCACTGCTTTCTTCTCCTCTGTCCATCCATTCATTTCTGTCAGAAGCTCAAATTTTACTCTATATGCTTCCCACGGTGCTTTCTCATCTAATTCTCGTAACTTCCTTCGTAATAGATAACCCCTCTTGCTGACATTCATATCTGGGATATGACTTCTAACAGGGCTGAAGATGTCTGCATTATGGTTTAGCTGCGGGGTCTGGAAGGGGCTTGCCGTTGTCTGGGGCTGATTAGGTCTATGGTTAATGTATCCTCCTTGTGTAAAAGACAATAAATCATCTTTTTTATGCATTTAATTCCCTTTGAAATTTACTTATGTTTTCCATTTGTACTTCTTGTTTCCTTGCTTGTTCCAGTTGCCACTGCTGTAGTCTTTCTTCTTGTTTATGTTCTCGTTCTTCTTGTTTCTTTTCTTTT
>NW_013675702.1:12432-14661 GCF_000517525.1 Limulus polyphemus
TTCTTGTATTGCTGCCATCAAATCTGCTAAGCTGTAGTTTGATTTGCCACTTCTCGTTTCCATCTTCTTCCCTCTCTGTTGCGTATCTGCTTGTTTGTTATTTTCCCATAGAAATTATTTCCGAGAAACTTCTGCGATACAAGTTCTTTCTTGATCAAACGTAAAGGCTTGTTAGTGTTTATGTAAAATGTGTGTAAACTATATAAGGAATTGACAGATCCCTATAATCGAGCATTCATAGAATATCTTCTTTTTCTTCTCTCTTTTATTTTTCAGTACCACTCTCTGACACCAATTTGTTATGTCTCTGGTCGTTTGTTATTTTCCCGTAAAAAATTCTTCAGAAAAACTTTAGTGATACAAGTCCTTTCTTAAATAAAACTAGTTTATTCTTTCTCAATACAACTTTGCAATACACTTAATTTCGACAATCAGTTTAACTTAAACATACGCTATAATTCACAACGAACGATTCTGCTTGTCTGCAATTCTATCCCCGATTCATTGCCTGGCGTACTTATATACAAGAATAGAGGGCTCCTAACAAATACTGGATTATTCGTGATGTTCCCCGATCTTTCTAGAACGCATTACGTGTTACCAGCGTCACGTGACTTCCGCTGTCGTAATAATATTTTTGGCACTTTCACCTGTGAAATGTTTTGATTATTTCTTTTGTGACTCATTACCCACTTAATCACAATAACATAAATAATTAATAACCACCTTACACAGGCTTAAAATAAAGTTACAATATAACATCTCACGATATCACAGCTGTAAACTAGGAACTTATGATGTATAGCTTACTAAGTATACTTATATAATTTGTAAACCATTTCAATATTTTTTTTCATCCAGTACTGTTCAAGGTAACATAGCTAGAGTAATCTTTCAAGCATACAGAATAAATTTCTGTTATATCCCTATTTTGAAACTTATGTTTTATGTGAGAAGCCAGTCATTTGTGGTGTACATGGATTATCAAACAGGTTGAGAAAATGATATTTAGGTTTACAAATAACAAATTTTATTAATTAACAAAACAGTACGTATACTTAACTAGATCTTGTACAGGTAGCATTCTGGTATTAATGGTTACATTATATGAATCTGTCGTGCTTTTGCTGCTGCAAATGCATCAATTCAACTATCAAAATTTATGGTATTAAGTACGTCTTTTCCAACATTTAATATTGCCAAGCTACTAAGTCGTTCTTGAATCAGTGAGATTCTCAAGTATGTAAGAATTAATTTCAGCTTGTTGAACGACCTTTCACAACTAGCAATAGAAACCCCAATAGTTAACAAAATATGCAATGCAATTGTTAAATTTGGAAAAACATCTTCACCATATGAAATTATAAATGTTAGCAAATCACTTGCAACCATTGGTTCAGGAAAATCGGTCTGTGTTCTTTTACTTATCAACATTCTACAGTTTTAACGTCTCTGTACAATTCTGGTCCATCAGTATCACCTGAATAACTCTTTACTAAGTCAGAACATTTTTCTTGCAACTTTCCTTCTTCGAAATCTCCAGAAACAATATTTTGCACATCTAGTAGAAATCCAAACCGTGAATCTAAATCTAGTAAGCGAGAAAACCCTTCCTATTAGTTCTGTAATCAATCGATCAATAACATCCTTCATGATGCGATAAATGTCCTGTACACCTGGCATTCGTTTCCGACGTATTTTTCTTCTTTCGATGGTCAATACCCATGTTTCACATTGATTATTGCCCACGTTAAGTGCTTATTAACAGGACTTTTCACATGATTCTGTCAATTTCTCCTTCAAAGAATCAAGATCAACAGCTGCTTCTCTAAAATTCATTTTTGGGTCCTGAAGAAGTTTCTGCACTCGATTTATAGATCATAAAATATTTCTCCAAAAAGTAAAAGAAAATCAAATGTAAGCACGCGTTGCAGAATATTATGAACACCGCATTTTGTTTCAGCCGTGTTGCCATTCCCACTTAATTGCTCTAACAGTCCCAGCAATTCATCCACTGTGTTTCTGATTCACGCTTGACAGAGATCTTAAGCTCCTGCTGCAGTTCGTCCCATCGAGTTGTTGAATAAATAAAAAAATTATAAATGACTTCAATTATACCAAAATAGTAATAACTGTTGTTCCTGACTTGCAGTATGAAGACTTACTAAGTTCAAATTATGGTTGTCACATTTTATAAACACTGCTTTTGGATATTTGTCCAGAATTCTT
>NW_013675702.1:14671-18841 GCF_000517525.1 Limulus polyphemus
ATGACAGCAGCATTATCATAACATTGTGAACAACTAACACTCAATGAAATTCCATCTGCTTCTAATTTTGTGTTTATTGTTTTCTCAGTATTGCCAGCGTCTTATTACTTTATCTGTATAAAGTCAATAAATGACTCTTTGACTTCTACTTTCTTGTCTTAAAGTCCATGTCATCAAACCGAATCACTTGGGCCAATTGCTCACGATGGGCTAAATCAGATGTAGAATCAAACAGAATACCATAGTATTTGTTTCTACGAATTGCTAACAAACAATAATTTCGCACATGTGAAGCTATGAGATTAATAGACTCATTTTGGATTTCAGCAGAAAGATAAAATGTTGAAATTTGCTTGTTTCTAACACGCTCTAAATGCCCTCTCATTACTGGATCATACTTTGATAATAACTGCAAAAGTGAAAGGTAATTTTCAGGGTTTTCGTTTGAGGTTATGTCCTTAGTATGATCACGAAATGCAACATTCTGAGAAACTAAATATTGTTTACATCCCAGCAACCGTCGCAGTACATCTCCATTTATTTTTTCTTGCTGAATTTACCTTTGCAGTTTTTCATCAATGCCATTTTGAAGACGAATTCGGCGCTTAGTTTCTTTCCAAACAGAAAATGACTTACGATGACTTTCACTATTTTCATGGGCATTTAACTTTTCATTTTTTTTCCACTTAGAGAATCCACCCTGTGTTTTGAAAGCAGACCGATTATCGAATGTCATCCATGTAGATTAAAAAAGAAGACAACAAAAACAGTATGCTGCTTGATGTAGAGGTGAATACACCAACCAGGAACGATTGACCTCGTGTTCATTCAGAAAGCCATCGTTTGAACCAAAATGCAGTCATAGAACGTCCTTTTTTTGGCATCAATCAAATGGACCTTCTTTATGTTGAAATTCATGTGCTCCAACTTTAACAATCTCTGTGCGATGTGTATGTGTTACAACTGCTGAGCCTGTTGTATCATACTTAATAAATCCAATATCCCTGTGTGTTAAAATATTTATTAGATCATTCCCTTTTAGATTAGCAACACTATTCTGTGGATTTGTTTCTTACAAAGTGGAATCCTCTTGTTTATTATTATTGTAGCTTTCAACAGGACAGAGAACAGTTTCTTCATTGTTTTTTTTTTCAAATGAAATAGCATGTTCACAATCTTGAATTTTGACATCTTTGCTGCCATCAAAAGGAACATATGCTGGCTTACCGGTGTCATCACTTCCAGCAAGAAAAGCTCTCATCGATTTGCTTGTCTCCACCATTGAAGCTGCAAATTGTGCACGTATTTTGCGTCCCTGTGTCCCACTTTCTTTTTCGACATAATGTGCTAAAAGAATAAATTAATAAATAATGACTGCACTATTTAGTTGCAACATGCAAATTGTCAGAAGAAAGGAAGCATTCTACTTTCCTAAGTTCCTAACTTCAAATTATATTTAAATTATACAACTATAGTTGCAACTCAGGACTAGTTAGGTACCTCTGGACCTGGTTTCACTTTACCTGCCATTATTTAGACCATCCATACGCATGTTGATTAATGTGACAAAACAATAAAAAATAAATGCAGATGAGTGTATATACTGGTAAATCATGCTTATGAGCACCATATAAATTACTGGCAGTTGCTAAATCACATTTAAAAACTCGAAAGGTTTAAATACACGAACACAAGGGTGTAATCATAACATAATATAAGCCTAAAGGCTTAAATGCTATATTTAATATTAAAGGTTTTGATAGAATGAGAAAACTTAAATATAGGCTAACTAATTAGTGGTGCTAGATTACAGTTCCTAGAGTAAGTCGCTAGTACATCTAGATCCAACATTAATGTTAGACCTGTTATTTACATCTCTTTAGTCTTAAGTTTGGATCTAGATGTAATAATAATGACAGAAATTTAGCTTTATACATCTAAACTAGACCTTAGATTTGGGTGCATAGATTGAAAGCAACTTGTATTGAATCTACCCAAACCTAGATATAACCCTGCCTCATCAATTCCAGATTTAGATTTATTGGACCTAGCTTTTATATCAAGGGTTACATCTAGATCTATTAACTTAGTCATTAGATCTGTGCAGTGTCTAGTTTAATAGTTAGTATAGGTCTAAGTATGCCTACAATATAGGCTACAATTCGTATGATAATGGACCTAGGGTCTAGAAATAAAGTTATAACTGCAATTAGACCTAAAGTCTTGTACATTAGTTAGTGTAAGAAATGATTTACAATCAGCCAATACAATTACAAACCACTACATTAGTTCTATAATGTTTACTAGATCTAGATTTATGTCTTGCCTGTTGTATATATTACCAATTTTGCACAACAGTTAATATGTTACATCAATCTCGTATTTTCTTTTTGTTGAACATACACTTACTTGTACATTGTACTCTAGGACTTGTATTTGATCTACAGATGAATGATGGAATAGTGTAATTTACATTAGATGATCTGACAACAATGAAACATAATTTCTAGCGATATGTTCATCTCAATCACGTTATAAATGTATAATTATTACAAAATTAATAATGCATGATTTAAAACCTCGAGAATACAAGTCTGGTGTATTCAGTGTTAAAAGTTTTCACACAAAACACCCAGTTTTTTAAGTAATGAGTATAAGAAGGTAAAAAAAAGAGTAACTACTTATCATGCTTAGCTGACTTTTCTGACGTTTGTTTTAAGAAACGAATTAATTCTTCCTTCTGAAGCAAATATAATGGGGAAATTTCAGGTTAACAACTCAATAAACTACTGTGACGAAAGATTATACTTTCGAAGACGTTCATGTTAACTACCTATGACAGTCACATCCAATAGTTTGAAGGGCTTAGTTGTTACATTACTTCTTGAAGCACGGGCACGCCGAAGATGTCCTGGTGAACAGTTTCTTTCTTCTCTTATCCACTTTTTGGCCAATCATTTGTTTGACCTCTTCTGGCAGAAACAGGATCATTTACTTCAACCTCTCTGATCTTTGGATTTTTTAACGGATGTAATCATTGTCACCCTTGGGTAATCCATAAGTATAAAGCTGACCAGCAGTAATAATTTCTATTGATTATGATTGTAGCTCTTGTCGAAAAACTTGAAAACGGTTAGACTAGTAAAGAGTTAAGCTTGTGACAGCAATATTCACAGAAATATCCTGAAGTATTTTAAGGTAAGAAAACTTTTTAAATTGTTTAATGTGTAATTACGTATGCGTGTTTATTTAAAAAGTAATGGGATCAAACTATTCTATAATTTTGAAATTTAAATAAAAGTGATAATTACAATTGTTTTAAGTATTTCTGGTAGTACAGTGAGCTACATTTAGAAGAAGGAAAGTTTTGTTTAACACCTCAAGTTTAGTCTACTCGTAATAACTTTTAGATCACACATGAATAACTAGAGCTCATCATTTAACCCTTAGTTGAAGGGAATTCTTATTTTCACTACTGTAAGGAAAAAGCCCGCGATCACATTTGATATAAATATGTTAATTGAAAACCATACCCAGCTTAGACACCAATTTCATCTTCTTATTTTAAAGGATTTATTGAGTTTTAGTGTTAGAATTTTTCAATGTTCTGACCTTGGTAACACAAAATAAATGTTGTTAGATTGGAGTACCTTAAAAATATTCCATGATCAACTGATGGCCACATATTTCGATGTATATCATATCTAACAGAGTCAGCTGTATCATTGCAAGGTAATGCTAGGTAATGGACCTTTGGAAGATTTCGAAATATGCTTTGAAAGGTAATACCAAATTTATACAGGACCTGAAGACGAAAGGTGCAAGACTTTCGAAACTTTGTCATCTACACTTGTGTTTCTACAACAAGCAGCTGCAGTCCATTTAACAGACATTAGTGGTTTTATGAAAACATTATCTTACTTCGACAATCCAACAATTCAGTGTCTGACAAAGCTAGCTAGCTGCTCGGCAATTGTACGTACATCGACTTCATGTTAACTCGCTGGATATCAAGGACACTCTGAACTAGAGAGAAGATTTTATGTTGTTTGTAAGTTAGTGAAATTGTTGTTAATAAAACTTTGTTTGTGGTAATTATTAGTGATAATTGTTGTTGTATATTGTAGTGTTGTATATATATATATATATATATACTACTATATATACTGT
>NW_013675703.1:0-2714 GCF_000517525.1 Limulus polyphemus
ACCTGTAGACATCAGACAACTTGAGGTAAATATATAGTTTATAAACAGGTAGGTTTAGTACCTGTAGACATCAGCCAACTTAAGGTAAATATATAGTTTATAAACAGGTAGGTTTAGTACCTGTAGACATCAGACAACTTGAGGTAAATATATAGTTTATAAACAGGTAGGTTTAGTACCTGTAGACATCAGCCAACTTAAGGTAAATATATAGTTTATAAACAGGTAGGTTTAGTACCTGTAGACATCAGACAATGTAAGGTAAATATATATAGTTTATAAACAGGTAGGTTTAGTACCTGTAGACATCAGACAACTCAAGGTAAATATATATATATAGTTTATCAAATAACAGCCATGTTTAGTATGTTTGAAGTTGGCACTTTAATTATACCTTTTTTTTATTTGTATTTCCGATATATGTTTGAAAAACTGAATAAAGGTCAGTTCTAATCTTGTTCACATTTTGTTCCCACCAGTGGCTCTGTAGAAACTCTGAGGCTCACACTGCTAAAAATTGGGTTTTGACAGCCAATGGTGTAGCTTTGTTTTGCTGAATTTTCAACTCTTGATCTTGATTTGTATTCATGATAGGTGGAAGAATACGCTGAAGCTTTAGATGAGATTCTTGTGAAAACTGAAGATGGGTTGAAGTATGTGCCAGAACTGTATACTGTTTCAGCTGATAAGGTGACCTGCTTCTTTGTCATATCTAGCCTAACAAGGTCTTACTTAACTAGCTAACAATAAACTACCGTATCTAGCCTTACAAGGTCTTACTTAACTAGCTAACAATAAACTACCGTATCTAGCCTTACAAGATCTTACTTAACTAGCTAACAATAAACTACTGTATCTAGCCTAACAAGATCTTACTTAACTAGCTTACAATAAACTACTGTATCTAGCCTTACAAGATCTTACTTAAGCAGCTTACAATCAACTATCTAATGGGTATTCATTTCAATTTTTCAAATTAAATTAGTATTAGAACTACCCAGAAGTTCAAATGGTCTCTGTCAGTGTTCACTAATAAAGCTTCCCACCATGACTATGATCACCATACAAGGTTGTAATAGATACAAATACAAATTACAGACGTCACAGACTTACGGTTATTAAATAATAAATCTTACTTAACTAGCTAACAATAAACTACCCCTTGTTAGGCTAGATACTGTAGTTTATTTTACAATGTAGAACAATTGGTTTCTTTGAAATAGGTTGAACTTGAATACAGACAACCACATAGCCAGGATAGAGTTCCTATTGGACAGATTCCCTTCATGTGGGCCCAGTCTTTATACATCATTGGTCGCCTTGTTCAAGAGGTTAGTTTAAGGTTTAATATGATTGTTCATTGTATTTTTAATATGTCTTAGTCCTTATATATGTGGCTTTTAAAATTAGCAAACATATAGTATTAGAATCTTTGAAAGTTTGACTTTTTTAAAAATACCACTGATACTACTGGTGTGTGGTTAGTCACAAAAGTTTAGCATTTTTTAAAACTCCAAAATGCATGTAGCCATAATGTAGTTCAGAGATATTCAATATCGAGAAACCTGTAAACCTGTTAATAATGAGTCTGCTGTTTTTGCTCAGTTTTTTTTATATCAAACAACAATGGAATAAAGAAATGAAATTATGTTTAATGGTCATTTTCAGCTCATTTCTGGATTTTTCTGTTATTGAAGTTTGGATTTTTTATTCTCTTAACAACCACTTAATGAAAGATTTGGAGACACCCAGCCAGTAATGAAATCAACCAAGGAAATATTAAAGTTTACAAATGATTTTCAGGGTTTCTTGGCTCCGGGTGAGTTGGACCCGCTAAACAGAAGGCTATCTTCTGAGAAGAAACCAGATGTGGTTGTACAAGGTTTGTTTAATTTAATTTAATTTTTTTTTCAAATTGAATATTTTTGTTCATCAAACTTTGCCGACCTTGTACAAGTAATTTTTCAAGTAATGTAAATATGTTTAAAATTTTGTTCTCGTGTTGTACAAAATCAGAAATACCGGTAAAAGAGCTTTACTGATTTTTTTAAAAGATTTGTTTTCAGAAGAAAGGCTTGTACTAATGATGATTCTAACATGCATGTGAAATATTTTTATTTAGTTGTTATTCTAGCAGAAGATAGCATCATTCAAGAAAAACTCCGTGGCCACGAGATTCATGTCCAGACTGCTTTTGAAGTATCACCCATTGAGGTCCAACCTGCCCGGGTTCTGAGCCATATTTATGCCTACCTTGGTATGTACTGAAATGATCAGATTTGTAATGTTTACTTATTTGTTATTGTTGGATGTATCTTAAATAATAGATGGTAGGTTTTTGTACGTCACTCTTTTGTTTTCAAAACTTTAATACAAAATATGTTGTTGTGACTAATATAATTAAGATCAAATTATACTTGATTTTATAACAACTAATTAATTTTTAACTAATTATGAAGGGTTAGTTAAGATTGTACAAACATTACAATATCTTTTGTCTTTTTATTAAGTTTTTTCTGGCTTGCAAGGACACGTTTAGTCATGTGTTTATAGGAATTAAGTTGTTTCATAAGACTGTAGGACACGTTTAGTCATGTATTTACAGGAATTAAGTTGTTTCATCAGACTGTAGGACACGTTTAGTCATGTATTTACAGGAATTAAGTTGTTTCATCAGACTCTAGGACACGTTTAGTCATGTATTTACAGGAATT
>NW_013675703.1:3432-6769 GCF_000517525.1 Limulus polyphemus
ACGTTTCATCTGTCTTACAAGGACTGAATCATAGTTTTTCTGGCATACAAGGACTATAAGGTTACGTTTCATCTGTCTTACAAGGACTGAATCATAGTTTTTCTGGCATACAAGGACTATAAGGTTACGTTTCATCTGTCTTACAAGGACTGAATCATAGTTTTTCTGGCATACAAGGACTGTTCTCACTGTCATGAAAATATCTTTTAAGTGATAATTAAAGTTTGTTATTTTACTACATATGTGCATATATAAGTTCTTTACTGTAGATTTCATCATGTATGCCTATCGAATATTAATGTAGGCCCAACACATGTCTAATCTATGCAGGAAAAAACCGTAAAATGAACTTATCTGGTCGGCAGTCCCGTGACGTTGGCTTACTGAGCACAAGCAAGCTATACACTTTACAGGACAAGATATTTGCCTTCACTCCTCAGGCAAGTTTAAACTATTTGGACACTGAATCCTAGAACAGTGTGATACAACTTTTATATTCTCATATTAAAATAGTTCTCGTTTATTTAAATCTAAAAGATATAAAAGGTAAAGTGTGTCTAAAAGGAAAATTGAAAAGTTATTGTGAGGTTGTGACAATCGGGTATCAGTCATTGTCAGCTACACAGTCAGCTAAACCAAATTATTATTAAATAATAACTTTGTTTTAGAATTAGATAATAATTACTAACAAGTTCTCTCCTATGATTTGGTCAACTGCTGATCTGTGGTTGTCTTCATGGACATTTTGAGAAAGACCGTTTCTCTTTTTGGTAGTGGATAGGATTTGATCATGGGTCTTTGTGATTGAAGTCTGGTGCTTTCTCCACTCAACTGAGGTTTTAAAGAAGGGTATCCAGGTTTTTGTTGATTTCTATACTAGGTTGACTGTTATCAGTGAATGTAGAAGGCTTTTTTTTATCTTTGTAGGCTTAGGTTAGCCCTGTGGTAGAGCCCTAGAGTTTGGAACCGGCAAGCCGTTTTTGAACTCTTTACAATACCACATAACGTTCCTCACACTTCAAGCTGTGGGTTCGTCGTAAGAGTGACAGCCAATCCCTTAGTGTGGATGGTGGTGGTAGGGTGCTGCTGACCAACTAACTTCCCTTTGGTCAGTAGTTGAAAATTAGGGACAGGTAACCTTATTAGCTGTATATGTTTATCTTTCTTTTCCCAAAGCGTGGTTTATATCTCACTATTTATTCCACTTTACTGTATTTTTGTTATCGTGAGCTATTGTTACCGAGTCTTCTATGTCTATTATTTTTCTAAATTCTGACTTTTGTTGTTCTTGTTGTTTCTCTGATTGGTTGGAATCCACACATGTAAGGTATGTTGTGAATGGTGTTTTTCGGTTTACTTGATGTGTACGAACTGCAATTGTATTGTGTCTGTGGCTTCTGAATGACTTCTTTTTGACTTCAGAGAGACCTCTAATATAGCAGAATATGGATGTATATCTGTAATTTTCTTCCTGTTTATTTATTGGCATTTATTTTCATTATTTTCTTCTTTATTGAGAGTTATGAGTATCCATTATTAAGGACGGTTTTAGTTTTTATTTCTTCCTTCTTCATAATGCCTCAAGTAACATAAGAACAGAAATAGTCAAACAAGTACAGCACCACTCCTTGCATCTATAGCCTACATAAAATTCATCAAACAAGGCTACCCACTCAATCCAACAGGGTGCATATGCATCCTTGAAAGTGCTTGAAAAGGGGCCTTTTTTTTTTATCAGAAGTACTTGAAAATATTACAATGCAGAATACATGGATATGTCTAACGTTAATGCATGCTGTGGGGATATAGGAATTTAATAAAATTTCAGTGGAATTGAATTGATTTTGATGTGGATTTTAGTTTCCAAAAAGTGCTGGTAAGACATTTTGAATACTTAGGAAGTCCTTGAAAAGTGCTTGAAATTGATCCGACCCATTCAATATGAACCATGATCCCAGTTAACTGTACAGATTCATCACGGTATCCTTTAGGAGATATTATCATTAGAGGTAAACACCCCTCATAATGCAGTAACCTTCAAACTAACCCATTCTTTGTAGAACAGATGAAATACATACTCTAGATCTGTGGGACGTGCCTCCCAAGGGGTGGAGTGGTGAATTTTGGAGGGGGTAACAAAAGCTTGTGCACCACTGTGAAAATAGTATATGTATACTTGATGTTGTAATTCTTTGATAAAAATAATAAGTTAACTTTACCTCTCAGTGCTTTCTTTATAGTTTTACCTGTGAAATATTTATAGTTAGGCTTAGAGCTTCATTATTCTCAAGTTGTCAACCTTAGATAACTTAAGGGCTGTAGAAAGATGTGATATATTAAATGTTTATTGTATTTGTATTAGTCATATTAAAAACAATCAATAAACGATCTTCATATTAACATGCACTCTTCTCATTAATTGGACGTTAATTGGTCATAACATTCCTGTGAATAATTCGCTTTTCTTTTTATAAAACTGTTCTCCAGTAGTTTGATTTAATTTTAAAAAAAATTTTTTTAATTATTAGTTTTTTTGTTTACGACAATAATTTGATTATATTTCTGTAAAACATATTGCCACGAATAACAGAGGAATTGTTACAGCCAGCATGGTACCACTGCTAAAACTTATTCCAGCTGTAATGGTAAAGCTTGTTTATAATTGTGTATTTTATAAAATAATGATTTTATTTTGCTTTTTTCATTAAAATATATAAACGTGGTAACATAACAGCTGGTTGTGACGCATAACGCACCCAAATGGTGCGAGTCAGATAAATAATGAATTACTGTTTCCATTTTAGTTTTTAAATAAAAAAACATGCATATATGTTTATTTCCAGCATATCACTGTTCAAAACATTTATATCGGTTATATTAAAAAAACAAATTCCATAGTGCTCAGCACTTAGAGGTTCAACATTTTAGTGCAAATAAAATAAAGTTATCACTCCGAGTGCTGTGCCTTGGTAGCTCAATGATAAGTTTGATGGCTAATAATGCTGAAACTTTAGGTTCTATCCCTGTAGTGTGCACAGTGCAGATAACCCATTGTGTAGATTTGCACTAAACAATAAAAGAAACAAAAAATCGAATGTTGTGTTTATACGATCACCTTTCTAGTGTAATTATGATAAAGCTGTTCTGTGTAGAGGTTGTGTTTATCAATTTTATGGCAATAAAGCTATCAAACAAAGGATGGTTTTTTGTTTTATTGTGATGAGTTTTATGGCAATAAAGCTGTCAAACAAAGGATGGTTTTTTGTTTTATTGTGATGAGTTTTATGGCAATAAAGCTGTCAAACAAAGGATGGTTTTTTGTTTTATTGTGATGAGT
>NW_013675703.1:7512-8537 GCF_000517525.1 Limulus polyphemus
ATTTGCACTAAACAATAAAGAAACAAAAAATCGAATGTTGTGTTTATACGATCACCTTTCTAGTGTAATTATGATAAAGCTGTTCTGTGTAGAGGTTGTGTTTATCAATTTTATGGCAATAAAGCTATCAAACAAAGGATGGTTTTTGTTTTATTGTGATAAGTTTTATGGCAAAGGAAAATAACTCGGAAATGTCATCTTAAATTATTTTCCACATTTTTATTAAGAGTAATAATACATTGCCAAATAATTTAAGTTTGCGTTGTAATGGTAAATCTAATTTTTATATATATATATATATTGATGATGAGTTATTGAATCCACACCATTGAACCAATAAATATAAAAACTATTTTTACTATAAGTTTTAGTTTAAAAAAACTGTGAATCTCTGGCTAATGTTTTACAAAAGGTTTAACAAAATGCGAGTGACTTTATTACTATGGATATGGCAGAGATGAACAATTTCCTTACTTTGACAAATTAAGAAAAGTTCAAGGGATGTGAAAGTGGGTCATTCTACAGTTCCTCGAGAAAGTATTAGGTAATATTAAAACTATCTAATCTCTTTCTCTGAAGTATGTAGATGAACAGAGATTCTATCTAGCATCAGACACCCACCTATTGATTGACATCTTCAAGACGGAGATCTCTTTTCTCAAGACCAGCTGGCACATGCTGGGACGGCCCACGGTTATCCTTCCCCTTAGGAGAAGCATTTTAGGTGGGTGGTCAGCCTGCTTTATAGTGCCTGGTCTGTGTACAGTGGCTTGAATCCCAATACTAATAAGACCAACAAGCATGGAAATTTGTTTAAATATTTTGTTTTTCATAATTGCTCCTCATCAGAATTAACACAGACTTGTAACCAAGACTTTAATGTAGTTAGTATTATCAGTATAGCTGATCTAGGTTGTTAGGAATGAACATGATATTATCAGTATTGTTGATCACAGGGTTGCTATGGGTGAACACAGTATTATCAGCATTGTAGGTCAGGGTTGCTATGGATGAACACAGTATTA
>NW_013675703.1:9243-18169 GCF_000517525.1 Limulus polyphemus
TTTTATGGACGAACACAGTATTATTAGTATTGTTGATCAGGGTTGCTATGGGTGAACACTATTATCAGCATTGTTGGTCAGGGTTGCTATGGATGAACACAGTATTATCAGCAATGTTGATCAGGGTTGCTATGGGTTAACACAGTATTATCAGTATTGTTCATCAAGGTCGCTATGGATGAACACAGTTTTATAGTTGTTGATCAGGGTTGCTATGGACAAACACAGTATTATCAGTATTGTTGATCAGGGTCGCTATGGATGAACACAGTTTTATAATTGTTGATCAGGGTTGCTATGGACAAACACAGTATTATCAGTATTGTTGATCAGGGTCGCTATGGATGAACACAGTATTATCAATATTGTTGATCAGGGTTGCTATGGACAAACACAGTATTATCAATATTGTTGATCAGGGTTGCTATGCATGTTTTTCAAATTAGTAACCAAGAAAGTTAGTCATTCATTACTAGTGTTTGTGCTTACTGGAGAGTAAATGTTCTAGTTTGGGGTGTTTTTTTTACTCAACCTAGTCTCTTTTAGTTTATAATATTGTTAAATGCTGTCCTCTGTTTATGTTCTAACACTGTCCCATTTTATTATTTTTTTAGTTTTCCTTCTTTTTTTTTTTTGTTTGGTTTTATGACCCGTTTGTTTATAGAACCTAGACCGAGAGGATTCTTACCTTGTGAATGATGTAGAACTTATGGCCAACACTTTGCGGTCAGACATAGGTTTTCTTAGCTCCAACTGGCGTATGCTTGGACGTCCAACTGTATCAATAATTCTTCATCATCATCATCTGGGTAGGTCATCATTGAGCCATAATGACTGTTAATACAGAGAATGCATATTTTTTAAATCTGGAGATTTATATTTTCCAGTGAGCACAGTTCATGCATGAAATTAAAGAAACATGTTTGTCATTTCCTGAAGTTTTTAGCTTATGTTAACCAAACTTATTTATAGATATCTCATTAAAAGTAAAATTATAAAACAGGAATTTATGAGATATAAGTGCTTCTACATTTAGTTTCAAACATTTTTTATTTTATTTTCAAACAGTTATCATTATTAATACATGTTAATTTGTAATATTAAGTAAAGATTAAGCATATATCTAAGTAATATGTGAACATACATTACAGTTTTGTTTTATAGTAATTGTTTTTGTTTAATATAAAACCAAAGAACCTTTTGTACTTTAACATTTCTGTATTTTTATATTTAAACATATTCTTTGTTTACTGATCTGGTGAAGTATTTATGTCTGGTGTTTAAGTACTAGATCATCTTAAAGGTAGATTTAATTCTAGTCTTGAAGTGTTTTTAGTTGTGACATCATATTAGTTTCTGAAGCAGTTCCATCTGTTGAGGTAATTTAAAAGCTTTTTTTCAGCATTGCACAATTGTAGTCAAGAAATTTAGTTCTAGTTTGCTACAGTTTTCTTTTCTCCTGTTAAAAATTAATCTAATGTAAAAAATTTTTCACAATCATGGAAAAATAAAAGCAAATGAGAATGAAACTTGTTATTGGAGAAAAATGTCCCATTAGAATATAAATGTTTCAAATTGCTGTTCTACAAACATAATTTCTATGAAACTTTTGTGTTGATACAGAGAATGATAAAATTCCATTGGCTATGGTCTCTACCATCAAAAAACTAAAAAGTGGATACATTAATGGCACCAGGTAAGATATTATTACTAACAACAGTTGATCTGTGCTTAACTTTTAATTAAATGTTTGATATTTCTTTCAGTAACGAGATAGTGAAAAGTTATGTAAAACACTCAGAAAGGTCATACAATAAGAGCTGACATCATCGCAGAGTCCAACATGTTTCCTATTTGTACAGATGGTACACAATATATGTAAGATATAGGAATAGTACATAAAACGTATGCACACAATATGTGTTGTGAAGACACAATACAAAGAGCTAGTGAACAACTATGAGCATAGTAAATATTAAGTCATTTCTTCCTTACCATATCTTGTTAAGATTAAGTCACTTCTTCCTTACCATATCTTGTTAAGATTAAGTCACTTCTTCCTTACTTCAACACAACAATGTAGAATACCACATATCATGCGACAATTAATCATACAAAATGTACAGCAGATGGTGTTTCAATATTCTTGTGTTTAACTTAACTTTCACATTCAAATTGTCTTTTGTTTGACTTTGTTGCTAGAACATCAGTGGACATAGTTCTAGCAACAGTTGCATGGGGTTTAAGTTTGTGAAAACTTGCAAAAATATAAAATCTATTTATTTTGTTTATGGATAAAGGATGTAAGTTTTGTTAATTTACAAATTATCCCATATAAGTGTTGAATCCTTGTTAAGTTCTGTATTTCTCCAGAAAAATGTTGATGTAAGGTTATCAACTTATTGTAACTTTTACAGAGTGGCTCTGGGAACTCTTGATGAATTTCTAAGCACATCTTGCATCACAAGTTTGAGTTTTCTAGGTAATCAAGAGGAAGGTGATCCTGACAGTAAGTATGGAATAAAACTTAGGTAGTGATATGGAATACAACATAAAACATAGGTAGTGATATGGAATATAACATAAAACTTAGGTAGTGATATGGAATACAACATAAAACATAGGTAGTGATATGGAATATAACATAAAACTTAGGTAGTGATATGGAATATAACATAAAACATAGGTAGCGATATGGAATATAACATAAAACTTAGGTAGTGATATGGAATATAACATAAAACATAGGTAGTGATATGGAATATAACATAAAACATAGGTAGTGATATGGAATACAACATAAAACTTAGGTAGTGATATGGAATACAACATAAAACATAGGTAGCGATATGGAATATAACATAAAACATAGGTATTGATATGGAATATAACAAAACATAGGTAGTGATATGGAATACAACATAAAACTTAGGTAGTGATATGGAATACAACATAAAACATAAGTAGCGATATGGAATATAACAAAACTTAGGTAGGGATATGGAATATAACATAAAACTTAGGTAGTGATATGGAATATAACATAAAACATAGGTAGTGATATGGAACATAACATAAAACGTTGGTAGTGATATGGAATATAACATAAAACATAGGTAGTGATATGGAACATAACATAAAACATAGGTAGTGATATGGAACATAACATAAAACATAGGTAGTGATATGGAATGTAACATAAAACATGGGTAGTGATATGGAATATAACATAAAACATAAGTAGTGATATGGAACGTAACATAAAACATAGGTAGCGATATGGAATGTAACATAAAACATGGGTAGTGATATGGAATATAACATAAAACATAAGTAGTGATATGGAATGTAACATCAATTTCCACATGTTCATAGTAGGTCATAATATGGATTGTGGTCTAATTGTCTTGTGTTGAACATGAAGTACCACACTGTGACTAATGTTAATTTGGAAGTGTTGTTAACTTACATGAAGTACCACACTGTGACTGATGTTTAGTTTGGAAGTGTTGTTAACTTACATTAAGTACCACACTGTGACTGATGTTTAGTTTGGAAGTGTTGTTAACTTACATGAAGTACCACACTGTGACTGATGTTTAGTTTCGAAGTGTTGTTAACTTACATGAAGTACCACACTGTGACTGATGTTTAGTTTCGAAGTGTTGTTAACTTACATGAAGTACCACACCATGACTGATGTTTAGTTTGGAAGTGTTGTTAACTTACATTAAGTACCACACTGTGACTGATGTTTAGTTTGGAAGTGTTGTTAACTTACATGAAGTACCACACTGTGACTGATGTTTAGTTTCGAAGTGTTGTTAACTTACATGAAGTACCACACTGTGACTAATGTTCATGCTGTGACTGATGTTTAGCTTGGAAGTGTTGTTAACTTACATGAAGTACCACACTGTGACTAATGTTCACGCTGTGACTGATGTTTAGTTTGGAAGTGTTGTTAACTTACATGAAGTACCACACTGTGACTAATGTTCACGCTGTGACTGATGTTTAGTTTGGAAGTGTTGTTAACTTACATAAAGTACCACACTGTGACTAATGTTCACGCTGTGACTGATGTTTAGCTTGGAAGTGTTGTTAACTTACATGAAGTACCACACTGTGACCGATATGTTCACGCTGTAACTGATATGTGGAACTTGGAGAAATTTGTTATGTTTATAAATAAAATCTGCATCAAGCCAAAAGTCAACGATTATTATTATTATTATAAAATTTTATTTCTTACCTAATAAACATATTTGTGGTTTGTTAGTAGCAATCTACCAGTTTGTACGTTTTTTCCTTTTACTATTGTCTTACAACTTTGTGTCAATAACTATTATTAGAATTTTTATATTTTACCTGACAGATGTGTTCATGATCTGTAAGTAGCAGTTTTTACTGTATAATTTTTATTATGTATTTGAAAGATTTTTCTGTATTATGTTCGTAACTGTCCATCAAATAGTTTCTTGATGTTATATATTTTTCAATATTTGGTTTTTATCCACTATTTCACAAGAAAAGATAAGTCACTATGAATTGATTAAAATTATGGTTTATTAGGTTTACATCTCATGGTGAAAGAGTATTTGGAACGTGAACTACACAAACCACTCAGTCGTCCTTCGCTCCCAAAGAAACGTCCAAAGAGAAAACTGAGTATGATCCGTAGCAGACGTTCGGGAATCTCTGGAATCATTAAGCGCACGCGATCCATCCAGGTGGACCAGTATGATCCAGGCAAGTCAAGTATGGAGAATAGTAGGAAAGATGGTGGGTAATATAATTTCATTTACTTGTGATATGCATGGACTGGATTACAGGGCCAGGTGGCACCACTGTGCATGTACTATTATGCCCTGGTTGGCGGTGTGGAGTGGACTGTACCAGAAGCATGAAAGATCAAACGTTTGGTGGGTTAAAATTTAGTTAGCATGCTGCTGTTCTTAAGGAACTTTTTATACATTGATATATTTGAAATATAGTTTCTCTTTAACCCTTTCACTGCCCATTGTACAGTATTATGTCAACATTGACCTCTCATTAAAATAAATTGATAACTCATAAAAGTCTCCAAATCTGAACAGACATTTTGAAATACATGCTTGTTTGTTTATTTGATAAATTTATGAAATATACTGAAGTCAAAACGATAGTGTAACATAAAGTATTCCCCTAACTGCTAGCCAATGAGCTATAGGTTCTGTTTCTGAAGATTCATCAATATCTCTTTCATTCTTACACTATCTATCATATATGCTAGATTATTGTTTATTAGACAAAATGATTAATTGTTCGATAAAGATATATTTAGATATAGTTTATATCTTTGCACACCACTGTTTGTTTTTTTATCTGTTTCATTCTAACAAACATACAAAAAATTAGAACAGGCCTTATCATACAGGAAGAAAGATGTGAGTAGTTATTATAAGTAATACATTGTGCATTAGCCGATTTTATTAAAAGAAATAGTGCAATAGAATATATTTTGAAGCATTAAAACTAATACATATATACAGTATTTATATTATTCTATCTTATATGTAAAACATATCTTTGTCCTGTGCAACTGTTTCAAGTAGTAGAGATTAGCGTACATAGTGAGGCATCTGCTTTATGCTATTTACCCTTTCACGGATTTCTTAACTACAAACGATTACCTTCTTCTTTAGGTGTCAAAATACCATAGTAAAAATTTCTATGTGCAGACATTAGTCTACAGAAGCAACAACTTGAACAACACAAACACACAAGGAAACCTAGTAAGTTAATTCATTACACAAATAATATAAAACTGTTAATAGCTTACATTACTTTACATTACACAGGGCATTCCAAGCTTCATGATGTACTAACAAAAGAGATTTGAAATGTCCATTCCACTATTAAGAAGAAGAGATTGTGAGAAAGAAAATATTCTTAAGTTTCAGATGATATATCTGTGATTTTGATAACTTTGGAAACATGAATGTTATAATAAAAACTGTGTGTTTTGTTGAATTTTACAGTTCTTGACATCACAAACTTCAAAAATTCACTGTTTCTAAACAACCTTAATTAAGTAAACTTCTAATTTGTTCTAAATCTACACATTTTTAGCTTTGTTTCATCTTTTTTTTGTTTATAATTTGGATTAAGTGATTTATGGAACACAGACATTTCTCTTAATTCAAGTTTACAAAAGTAGCCAAACACATAAAAATAATTTTAAGTATAAAAAGTATCAATAAACTATAAATAATTTCATTTAATCTTGATATATTGACAGTTTTCTTTCAATCAGCCACTAAAGACCAGATTTTGAACCGAGCCAGACTAACCTATCAAGGTTGGATCCAAATATCATTTGAAAATTAATTATTCCAAATACTGAGGGTTAAAAAATGACAAAGTGATTAATTAGTTTTTGAAAGTAATCTTTTCTTCAACTTAAAAATATCCATGCTGTGAAAGTAGAAACAAAAGAACATGTTGTTGTAAAGAAAATAGAAATAGATAACATGTTGTTGTAAAGAAAGTAGAAACAAAAGAACAAGTTGTTGTAAAGAAAGTAGAAATAATAGATAACATGTTGTTGTAAAGAAAATAGAAATATTAGATAACATGTTGTTGTAAAGAAAGTAGAATGAATAGATAACATATTGTTGTAAAGAAAGTAGAAATAATAGATAACATGTTGTTGTAAAGAAAATAGAAATATTAGATAACATGTTGTTGTAAAGAAAGTAGAATGAATAGATAACATTGTTGTAAAGAAAGTAGAAATAATAGATAACGTTGTTGTAAAGAAAGTAGAGACAAAAGAACACGTTGTTGTAAAGAAAGTAGAATGAATAGATAACGTTGTTGTAAAGAAAGTAGAATGAATAGATAACATGTTGTTGTAAAGAAAGTAGAAAATGGACAACATATTGTAGATATATAATTGAACTAAAGGAAACGTGATCTAAAACTTAAATGTATACAACAGATTTATATGTGTGTGTGTGTGTGTTTAACATTTTTGTATCTAACAATGTTATTTATGTTCATGTATGTGTCTTGTTTAACGTTGTACAGTAGCCCAATTGTAAGATATTTTTGCTATGTACAAGCACAGAATTTACAACTTTCAGCATCATTTTGCCTGATAAATACTAATATTTTGTTTGTTTGTTTGGCCATATTTTCTAACTTGCGATACCAGTTTCATAAAGCATTTATACTTTTAATAAATTTATCTTCCAGAAATGTATATTTAAATATTTTTCTTTGCTGTCTTATACATTTCTTACGTCCATAAAAGTACTTAGTCTTATGTTTCTCTTGAAAGGTGATAGAACTTGTTCATTTACACAAACTTAGAATATTTTTTAATTATATTATGACTTTAATGGTGAAGTTCCACAGTTTAGAACAGTAGATTCATTTCTTAATGTACCACATACTTTCAATTTGTAATTCATCAGATTGAATAACTACAATCGTGTCTTTATCTTTGAGTGTTCGTTTTAGTGGATGTTTCTATTTCACTTACTTTAGCCGTACTACTGTGCTGTTTATTGGCTATTTCTTAAGCTTTACTACTCACTTCTGAAGCTGTGCTGTTTATTGACTATTTCATAAGCTTTACTACTGACTGCTTCGAAGCTGTGCTAATTATTGACTGTTTCTTAAGCTTTACTACTGACTTCTGAAGCTGTGCTGCCTTTGACTGTTTCTTATGCTTTACTACTGACTTCTGAAGCTGTGTTATTTGTTAACTGTTTCTTAAGCCTTTTTACTAACTTCTGAAGTTGTGCTACTTTTTAAATGTTTCTTAAGCTTTACTACTGACTTTGAAGTTGTGCTATTTATTGACTATTTCTTAAGCTTTACTACTGACTGCTTTGAAGCTGTGCTAATTATTGACTGTTTCTTATGCTTTACTACTGACTTCTGAAGATGTGCTGCCTTTGACTGTTTCTTATGCTTTACTACTGACTTCTGAAGCTGTGCAACTTGTTAACTGTTTCTTATGCTTTACTACTGACTTCTGAAGCTGTGCAACTTGTTAACTGTTTCTTATGCTTTACTACTGACTTCTGAAGCTGTGCAACTTGTTAACTGTTTCTTATGCTTTACTACAAACTTCTGAAGCTGTGCTACTTGTTACCTCTTTATTATGCTTTACTACTGACTTCTGAAGCTGTACTATTTGTTAACTGTTTCTTAAGCCTTTTTACTGACTGCTTTGAACCTGTGCTACTTATTAACTGTTTCTTCTGTTTTACTACTGACTTCTGAAACTGTGCTACTTGTTACCCATTTCTTATGCTTTACTACTGACTTCTAAAGCTGTGCTATTTGTTAACTGTTTCTTAAGCCTTTTTTACTGACTGCTTTGAAGCTGTGCTACTTATTGACTGTTTCATATGCTTTACTACTGATTTCTGAAGCTGTGCTATTAATTGACTGTTTGTTAAGCCTTACTGCTGTCTGTTTTAGATATCTGTTATGGATCGTTTATTTTTCTTATTACTGTCTGTTTTAGATCTATGTTACTGACTGACTGTTTCTTATCCTAACTACTGTCTGTCTTAGATCTATGTTACTGATTGACTGTTTCTTATCCATACTGCTTACTGTCTGTTTTAGATCTATGTTACCAACTGACTGTTTCTTATCCTTACTACTGTCTGTCTTAGATCTATGTTACTGATTGACTATTTCTTATCCATACTGCTTACTGTCTGTTTTAGATCTATGTTACTGACTGACTGTTTCTTATCCATACTGCTTACTGTCTGTTTTAGATCTATGTTACTGACTGACTGTTTCTTATCCTAACTACTGTCTGTCTTAGATCTATGTTACTGACTGACTGTTTCTTATCCATACTGCTTACTGTCTGTTTTAGATCTATGTTACTGACTGACTGTTTCTTATCCTA
>NW_013675703.1:18893-21365 GCF_000517525.1 Limulus polyphemus
CAGTAAACACACTTCATACACTTGTAATACAGCAGAGATGCTGCTACATACACTTCACAGATCCAGTAAACACACTTCATACACTTGTAATACAGCAGAGATGCTGCTACATACACTTCACAGATCCAGTAAACACACTTCATACACTTGTAATACAGCAGAGATGCTGCTACATACACTTCACAGATCCAGTAAACACACTTCATACACATGTAATACAGCAGAGAATACAGATACTCCAAATATACAACAGACTGAAAACAATGCATAAATATTATATATTAAAGATAATTATTAAGAATATAATACCAGCATAACTAACCATTAACCTTGTGATATTCAACACTTGTTTAACACTGATATTCAATGCTTGTTTAACACTGTGATATTCAATGCTTGTTTAACACTGTGATATTCAATGCTTGTTTAACACTGTGATATTCAATGCTTGTTTAACACTGTGATATTCAATGCTTGTTTAACACCGTGATATTCAGTGCTTGTTTAACACCGTGATATTCAACACTTGTTTAACACTGATATTCAACACTTGTTTAACACTGATATTCAACACTTGTTTAACACTATGATATTCAACACGTGTTTAACACCGTGATATTCAACACTTGTTTAACACCTTGATATTCAACACTTGTTTAACACCTTGATATTCAACACTTGTGGTTCATGTGTTTTATACACTCTATTAGAGGACTGTCTGTTTACACAAATATATTATGACTATTGAACACATTTTTCATCATACTGTCATCATAAAATCCTATTTTATCTAAGCTTCACAACAAATACATCTTAGTACAAAGATGATGATATTCTTCCATAAATCATCTAAACATATGTAAAAATAAAATGTAGAGCATAAAAATTACACAACTAAACTCAATGAGAGTAGAAAATAGAATTCATACCTTTTCATAGAGGTCTTTTAAAAGATCCTTGACAGTTATATGGTTACCAGGTTGACCGAGACCAGTGTCCCAGTTCACTCCTCTGAAAAACAGTTAAAAATAATCACTTACTGAAATGTGATGCGAAAAGGATTTGTAAGAATTCTTCTCGTATAGTTAGAAAGCCTGAATGTTTTTCAGGGATGCCGAGTTATATCAAATTCCGAGTTATCAAGGGATTACTGTACTTTTCTCAAGCCTCATTATTGCCTATTTTGGTCTGTATTACTGAATATATATTTTTTGACACAACTTTGTAGGACTTTGCTACTGGTACATGTTTGTCATACCAAGTTATACATTGATACTGCTGTTCGGTTCATCTCATGTAATTTGCTATAACAGATGTTTAACTTTTTAATTATCAAATTTAGATTCTTCATTTGTCAGAAACTTAAACTTAACTTATTTCTAGTCCATGGTATGTAGATGTAGCTTGAAGTTCCAGTGCACCATCTACATTGATTTAATTTGACTTAAAACAGATCTCGCCAGACTTCGGGCATCTTATGACAAGCACTCTAGGTCACCGCCGACGTCCCCAGGACCAGAAGCAGTGTCCATACAATCGGAGTCTTCCTATTCATCGCCTACAGAGTCTAGAGACAGAAGTCCTTCTCCGTCCCAAGAGGACGATGAACAGTGGGAGACTGTTGCACGTGTCCGGACTACTTCAGACCTTCAGTTTGAGCATGTGACAGAAGACGAACTGTTGGGTATGCTGAGGGAAACGGACAACCTTGAAGAATTAGGAGACCTACTCCACTTTCTTGTTGTTACCAAGCATGTATCTCTTCTTCATCAAACTCAAAGTGGAAATAAGATGAAAAATTAAATTTTGTTGTTGTAGTATAATTGTGATTGAGGTGTTGTGTAATTGTTTGTGTTTATCACAAAATTCCTCATTACTTGAGTCGGACATTCGTGGTCAGTGGGTCAACACTAATAAAGCATTACGTACTTTAAACTCTATTTATAAGTTAATGGTGATGGATACTTGTGACATTTGTAATTGTTTTTATTTTATCTATTTGTAAGAATTGAGTTAAAGAATCATTATGAGTTTTCCCAAAGATTTTAGTAAATTAGTTTTTAATCAGCTAGCTTATATTGTTGAATACTGATCAAGTAATTAGCATAATATACAAGTGTTTATGTTTTTGTAGCGTGAGTTGTCTTGTATAGTGCTGTTCCAAATCAGTCAACCACTCAACTGACTCCAGTTGCTTGTATAGTGCTGTTCCAAATCAGTCAACGCTCAACTGACTCCAGTTGCTTGTATAGTACTGTTCCAAATCAGTCAACCGCTCAACTGACTCCAGTTGCTTGCCAACTGGAGTCAGTTGAGTGGTTGACTGATTTGGAACAGCACTATACAAGCAACTGGAGTCAGTTGAGTGGTTGACTGATTTGGAACAGCACTATACAAGCAACTGGAGTCAGTTGAGTGGTTGACTGATTTGGAACAGCACTATACAACTTTGAGAGATATCAGGGCAGATCT
>NW_013675704.1:0-970 GCF_000517525.1 Limulus polyphemus
GAACAGACAGACAGTATCTTTGTCAAATATTGAATGAACGTTCCACTGTTTCCGAACAGACAGACAGTATCTTTGTCAAATATTGAATGAACGTTCCACTGTTTCTGAACAGACAGACAATATCTTTGTCAAACAGACAGACTGACAGTGAATGTAATTCATATACTAAGTACATTTGATATATAATAACTAATTCATATCCTGATAATGTGTGTACATGTGAAATACGCGCTCTGCATTTTGGGGCCTTAGGTGCTTTACAAGAGCAACGGTTAAATCCCACTATTCGGTCAGAGTGGCTCAAGAGTTGGCTGTGAGTGACTAGACTAGTCTATCAGTTCAGATCTAGTGATGGCTAACACGGGTAGGCCTTGTGTAGAAACAAAGGCGACCTTGTTGTCGCGATAGAATTCAGTAGTTAATTGTAAACCCATTAAAACAAAGCGGGAATTTTGTCTTATTTACTGATAAATATCATTTTTCCCATTCTCATGTTTTATATATTGATTAAAATATAATAATTAATGTTTAATATCTCTTGTTAATGCAAATACTTTCTGAGAAGTAAACCTGATTTTATGGAGATTGTGTCCAAGCTTAGACTGATCAACCCGTGAGACTCCTGAGACATGAACAACCTCATATAGATTCTAATTAATCCCATCTTCGGAAAAAACCTCCCCACAACAGAATAACTCGAAAACTTTGACATGGTCGAAATAATCACGCAGCATTCCCCTCCTGCGACCTAAAGCATGCAGGGACAATGTCGACGGACGGCCTTGGTGGTCATTAATATATTTGTTTATATAACTCTAACACCTTTATAGCTATACCAATATAGCTCTATGACTTTCTTATAACCATTATAAATGTTCTGGACTCTGTTAACCCATATAATCTTATCATTATAAATGTTCTGGACTCTGAAGCCCCATATAATCCTATCATTATAAAGGTTCTGGACTCT
>NW_013675704.1:1797-7006 GCF_000517525.1 Limulus polyphemus
AGGTTATAGACTCTGTTGACCCATATAATCCTATCATTATAAAGGTTCTGGACTCTGTTGACCCATATAATCCTATCATTATAAAGGTTCTGGACTCTGTTGACCCATATAATCCTATCATTATAAAGGTTATAGACTCTGTTGACCCATATAATCCTATCATTATGAAGGTTATAGACTCTGTTGACCCATATAATCCTATCATTATAAAGGTCCTGGACTCTGTTGACCCATATAATCCTATCATTATAAACGTCCTGGACTCTATTTAGCCATATAAAACTGTAGTTTAGTATTTACTTTTTAAACACTTATAAATAGATACTCTGTCTTATACGTATGGTATCATATTTATTTTTAGGTTCCTTCACTCTGTGATCCTATAAATTCTAGAGGATTTAGTCTTTATTTAAATTTAGACTGGGTGTGGCTTAGTAGTTGCGTGTCGTGTTGTGAATCCGAGGGTTCACGATTCGCGTCCCGTATCACAGAATTGCTATCGGTACTTTGAATTGTGGATACGTGTCAGTGGTATTCTTGGATTGGAGTAGCCCAAGAGTTGACGGCAAGTGCTGTTGACTGGCTACATAATTAGGGACAGCGAGCGCAAAAATCCAATTTCTATCTTTCAGTATATAGTGGCATATTCTGAAACAAGGGAGTCTTTGTTGTCGTGATTAGTAGCATATACGATCACCAAAGTGTAATTAGTAAGTTTTTTTTTCAGCTAGATGCTAATTAATAATTAGTTTAAACTGGCTGGTGAATAGTAGCTAAAGAAAAAAATGTTCCTAATTAATAATTAGATTTAATAACCATAACGATTAATATCCGAGATCTTACCGTAAAGGAAATTGTTTTATTGATTTTACTCATTGTTTTTGTTTGTTTGTTTGTTTTAGTGTAAAGCTACACAATGTGTTATCAAACCTACGTAATGTGTTATCAAAGCTACACAATGTGTTATCAAATCTACACAATGTGCTATCAAAACTACACAATGTGTTATCAAACCTACGTAATGTGTTATCAAACCTACGTAATGTGTTATCAAAGCTACACAATGTGTTATCAAAGTTACACAATGTGTTATCAAATCTACACAATGTGCTATCAAAACTACACAATGTGTTATCAAACCTACGTAATGTGTTATCAAACCTACGTAATGTGTTATCAAAGCTACACAATGTTTTATCCAAGCTACACAATGTGTTATCAAAGCTACACAATGTGTTATCAACTCTACACAATGTGTTATCAAAGCTACACAATGTGTTATCAAATCTACACAATGTGTTATCAAAGCTACACAATGTGCTATCAAAACTACACAATGTGTTATCAAACCTACGTAATGTGTTATCAACTCTACACAATGTGTTATCAAATCTACACAATGTGCTATCAAAACTACACAATGTGTTATCAAACCTACGTAATGTGTTATCAAAGCTACACAATGTTTTATCCAAGTTACACAATGTGTTATCAAACCTACACAATGTGTTATCAACTCTACACAATGTGTTATCAAAGCTACATGTGGACATTATTTTTAGTTAGAAAAGTACTTTTAGAGATTCAGCGATTTTCACAAATGACGTTTAGTAACTTAGTAATCCTATAAAGAATTTCTCTGACTTTTTGAAATGTTATAAAAGCTTAACAAAAAATAAAAGACTCAGAAATGATAGAAATAATTTTAATGTCCTACTAATTTTTTAAATAATTTACAATGATCTGTTGACCTTATCATTACTTTCAGAGACTCGATGTTTTAGATATATATTTTTGTGTTCTGGTAATTTGAAAGAATGTATTTGGTCACTTCTGTACATTATTTTCAAAAGACCGTAATTTTGATGTAAATTAGGGCTAAGACGAAAAGTACTGTTTACTGAACAACCAGGATACGTCATGTTAGTACGCATGTCAGGCAATAAAAAAGAACAATGTTGTATCGTTCTCAGTACACTTCATTAAATCTGCCATCTTAACGACAACACGTCATCTTCTCGTTAAAGAACGTAATGGATGACTCTAGACCGATGAGTCCGGACTTTTCTTCCTGGCTTTGATTGATTCAGGCACGCCATGTCATTTTGTGATAAAAATAATGATTAAACAATTTTTATTTATTTTACGAATATTAGCTGCCGAACATCTACTTGAAACTTCAAATATAATATAATAATTTCCTGAAACATAAAAGAAAAATAGAATAACGTTTATCAAAAGCACACTTCTCGTGCTTTACAAAACTAGCGAACCCCAAGAAAGTCACAACCCACTAGAGAGGATAAAATGAACCATTAGTAATATACTTGTCTCTCTTGGCTACGGTCACTAATAACTGCTGTCGTGGCCTTAAACCGCCATGGCAACAACACTAAAATTCATAGGAATAGCGTATTCATCTTAGGCAAACGTAAAGCTCCGGAACTTCGTGTTAACGATGATATCCGACGATCGTTCGGCGGCGCTCGTCTCAAAAAGGTACTGGCGTAGTTCGAGCATGTGACGATATTATGACGTTTAACTTTCGGAAGACTTCGGTTCTCTCGCTACCATATATGGGCAATGCGTGTGGCGAAGTTGATAGTTCGTTAAAACGACGAGTTTGTAGATTATATTTGGAGAGTCAAATTTTAACCAAATGCTCTAAATCATAACCTAGAAAAATATTTTGCAGGATCGATAATTCAACTTCTGGACTTCTCTCATGAATCTCCTTGGCGTGTGGTGTGTATATGTGAAAGACTGGGTAAATAAAAAAAGAAAAATACACAACGACTAATGAACGCTAGTTATCTTTTTAGTTGCAACGTCATTTTGACGTCGGCCAAACGTAGGCAGGCGGATTCTGGTCTGATTGGCTGAGCGTTAGGTTCCGGTTCCCAAATATGGAAGAGACCACGCAGTGGCCTTCATTCATCTGGTTTATTTCATTCAGCTGACGTTTAACAAAGTACACCTAGAAACGAGGATAGAAGCAGACAGAGTTGGGCTTTCCACATGATAACAGTTGAAATGGTGAATCCTTATCTTGTGTATACATTGAATATGAGCGTCAAACGGCCTACTGACAAGTAAACAATCCTTTCGGAAATATAAGGGCACGTGCTGCTGTTTCTTACTGGTCCGGCTGTGGAGGTTTCCACGGAAACCCCTTAAGAGTCTTAGCATGATTATGGACGTTTTAGATACCCTCTCTCGTACAGTTCTGGACGATCACTGTTTCTCTGAAAACTCTCACACTTACAAGTCCTTCTTCTTAAAGCTGACTACTCCGGAGTCCGTAGCGAGTACAGACTCCCCCCGGAGATCTCCCGGCTCTTCTAATGAGGCGATGCCGGATATTTTTAAAACTCCGATATCTACTGGAAACGGTTTCTTTCACCCCGAAGAACAAGCTCTCTACGCTCTTTCTACTTCAGGTAAGACTATAGTTAGAGTATAGCGTTAATACGTTTCATTGACGTAATTGGTACTGAAGATCTCGCCATCATTCTCAAATCGAGCTTTCTATTCAGTAAAAATTAAGTTTAGGTCTAAAAAATGTAATACTATAGTAAGTTATAGTTGAAGAAGCCATATGCTGAACAGGTGGCTATTAGGATACATCCGTATTGCCCACTTCCTCCCACGGACTTCAGCGAAAAGCGGGGTAGGGCTGGGCTGCACTGAAACATAACCGACCTACATTGTTTTGGCCTGATCATTGAGTGACCCTCCCTGCTGAAAAACGTCTCAATTAATTTCAAGTTAACCTTGTCTTGATCGAGAAAATAAAGACACGGCTCCGCCCTTAAGACTCCGGCTTTGCCGCGTGCTGTTCACCATCGCGTTAAAAGCGATGACGCTATAAACTGATGACGTTTCTGCGCAGCAGAGTACGATGCGCCAGTTGAGTGCGCACTCTCTACAAAAATAATTTTCATCTTTAATCTGAATATATATATATATAAAATATTAAAACATTAACAGTTCTTTCTAAAAGTAAATCATTAGAGCTTAAATGTAGCACTGAATATATTATCTTATTCTTAACACTTTCTCTACATCCCTGGTGTTTACGTTTTGAACTAATGTGCTACTAACCATTTTTGAATAAGGGTGGAGAACACACAGGGATGGAAATGGAGGGAAGGAGATTTTTCGGAACGACATTCCCTAAGGATAGCTTTAAACGTCACTCTTCCTAATTCTACAAAGGATTAGGATCATCAACTAGAAAATCACATGATTAATATCACCAGCTGGAACATCCACATGATTAGGATCATTAACTAGAATACCCACATGATTAGGATCATTAACTGGAACATCCACATGATTAGGATCATTAACTGGAAGATTCACATGATTAGGATCATTAACTAGAATACCCACATGATTAGATCATCAGCTGAACATCACATGATTAATATCATCAGCTGGAACATCCACATGATTAGGATCATTAACTAGAATACCCACATGATTAGGATCATTAACTAGAATACCCACATGATTAGGATCATCAGCTGGAACATTCAGATGATTAGGATCATCAACTAGAAAATCTTCCAGTTGGTGATCCTAATCATGTGAATCTCCCAGTTGGTGATCCTAATTATCTGGATCTTCCATTAGAAATCTGTCCAGTTTTATTCATCGGAATAGCTGGAGGATTTTCTTTTGACCTTTTTCCACAAATAAACACTATTAAATCGTAATATTATTCACATCTCTGTCCTCATCTATTGATTGATACATTTACACGTTTATTACAAAGTATGGATCATCCGAAGACAGGGCGCGATCCTCAAATGTTGCCCCTTGGGCTGGAATAAAGTGACAAGAAAAAAGAAAGATCTGATCACAAGTTTCTGCTTCTTTGTATAAATCATGTCAAAGCTTTTTGAATTTTTATAAGTTTAAAACTATGTTAAAACAACACATCTTGAAAGATGTATATTTAAAACTATGTTAAAACGACACATCTTAAAAGTCGTACATTTAAAACTATGTTAAAACGACACATCTTAAAAGTCGTACATTTAAAACATAGTGACATTATATATATATATAAACGTACATTGAGAGACAGCAAATCTGTCTCTTTAGATCACTTAAATACCTTATAGTAGGCTAACTTAGAATAATTATGATTCTGCATCTTAAAATAACGAGGCTGTTGTTTTACCTACCGTGTTCTGCTACC
>NW_013675704.1:7821-12352 GCF_000517525.1 Limulus polyphemus
CTGGAGTTCATCTGCCACTAGGTGACTTCTGGGCTCCATTGTAGGAGTTATATCATAGAGGTAAAGACATTTCTCTGGAGTTCATCTGCCACTAGGTGACTTCTGGGCTCCATTGTAGGAGTTATATCATAGAGGTAAAGACATTTCCCTGGAGTTCATCTGCCACTAGGTGACTTCTGGGCTCCATTGTAGGAGTTATATCATAGAGGTAAAGACATTTCCCTGGAGTTCATCTACCAGGTTTGGTTCTGCTAGCTTGTGAGAGGGTGTATAAACACACTTTCAAAAATTGCGCCTCCGAGATCACGTGATAGGGGCAGAAACACAAAATATATCCCAATCATGCCAGGATAACCTTTTGGGGGCGTTGTTTCCCGCTTGGTAGGGAATTATTCTTTATAGATAAGGAAACCCCCCTTGACCATCCGGAGTCCTCCTGTCAAGTTTGGCTCTAGAACTGTTAGAGAAGTTCGCAATCAAACATGTAACGTACATTCGTACAGGATAAGAAGAGCAGGCTTAACCGACAGGTGTCGGGGCGGATGCAGTGAAACATTGAGACCGAATTGTTGAAATAAATTATTTCTAAAAGTTGGTCGATTCTTTGAGTTGTGTTATTAAATGTTGCCCGTCACTCCTGAAGGACAACGCGGGTTTTATTTGCACTCTCTGGCTATAGGTAACGTGCCACGTGGTGGCAGTTTGGTGGTAATAACGAGAATTATAGTAACTTTAAACGACGTTAATAATTCATCATCTTAAGTTTACCGATAATGGCCCACGTACTTACGGAGTCACAATCAACCACCAAACAGTTTAAATCTGGTGGTGAATATTTTTGCAAGAAACCACAGTTTTATGGTCACTTAGCGTGGCGCGGATCGTGTTAGCGCGTGGCACGCAACATAACGTTTAGTGTTAGTGCGTTACTAAACTAACGATGTTCGAGTCTTGATGTTTACACTGCGATATTTCTCTACTTGTGAACAAACCGCACGATCTTAATAATTCAGGTTTGTGTATATGTGTGTAGCTGATAAAAACAAGAGGCCACACTTTAAACAACGATACTGTTTGTCAGGGAGGGGCAGTTGACGAGTTAGGTGGACCACACGTAGTCAAGATATCTCGGTAATTATCCAACCTGAGTTAGGGATTGGTTCGCGCTAACTTTTGGCTGACTTCACGAGGTCTACTCGCGACAGATCCTCAGTTGGACGTTGACTCCCACCGCTTCCGGCACATGTTACTTTCACGGCCCGTCTACCGTATGCCTTACCTTCGTCGTCCCACTCCCCCAACCCGAGAGGGGGCGATGTTTCCCCGTCCTGACTGTGTCTGGGAATCACGCCGACAGTGTACCTGTAGGATGCCGTCCTCAGGTGGATACTGGGCTCCGTTTCGGGACCGTTTTCGTCGGCATTATGGTAGGTTCAGAGAGTAACTAGTATTGATGTGTACCAAAACTGTTTGAGCGCCACCTAGTGAATAAGTTCCGCGTATTTTTGTGTGTTTGTATCTATTAGTGACAACGATAGATAGCGCTGCCAACGAACAAACAGTGAGAATTATTTTGTGTAACAAATCACCAAATTTTCCATGCTGTTGATATTACACTGTCTAAGACAACCTATAGGTTTATTTTATACAGACGCGTCTAAAACTTCAATATTTGTTCCATAAAGCATTTAAAAACTAAAGCTTCTTTTTTTCACATCGTAAGATGTTTTATTTGATCTCAAAAATCCTTTATTTCAGTAAACTGTTAGAATATTTTCTCTCGGCTTTGGTAAAAGTTCTACACATATCATTATGACGTTTCTTATGACGTTCGATCTGATAGGTAGATGCTGCTCTAACAGTTGCTCAAGTACCTCCACTTGACTCTACATTTAAAAATAAAAAAACCTAGAGTTAGAGCTTCATTCTTCAAGGGGTGGACTGGAGATGAACAAGGAGAGTAAAATATTTGTTGTTTAACATATGAAGTTCCTACCTCCTTTTTTTTACCGATACTAATCCATTGTTTTTTGTGTTTAATAATTCTTGTTATTATTCCTTCAAACAAGCGGTTATTCGTACGTTACATTTACTGATACTGTTCCATGAAAAACCTGTTTACTTACGTTTCACGTTCACAAATACTGTTCCATGAAAAACCTGTTTACTTACGTTTCACGTTCACAAATACTGTTCTATGAAATGCGTGTTTACTTACGCTTCACGTTCACAAATACTCTTCCATGAAATGCGTGTTTACTTACGCTTCACGTTCACAAATACTGTTCTATGAAATGCGTGTTTACTTACGCTTCACGTTCACAGATACTGTTCCATGAAATGCGTGTTTACTTACGCTTCACGTTCACAGATACTGTTCCATGAAATGCGTGTTTACTTACGCTTCACGTTCACAGATACTGTTCCATGAAATGCGTGTTTACTTACGCTTCACGTTCACAGATACTGTTCCATGAAATGCGTGTTTACTTACGCTTCACGTTCACAATTACTGTTCCATGAAATGCGTGTTTACTTACGCTTCACGTTCACAGATACTGTTCCATGAAATGCGTGTTTACTTACGCTTCACGTTCACAATTACTGTTCCATGAAATGCGTGTTTACTTACACTTCACATTCACAGATACTGTTCCATGAAATGCGTGTTTACTTACGCTTCACGTTCACAGATACTGTTCCATGAAATGCGTGTTTACTTACGCTTCACGTTCACAGATGATGTTCCATGAAATGCGTGTTTACTTACGCTTCACTTTCACAAAAATCTATTCATCATCTGTTTTCAAAGATATTGAAATTCTTACTCTTATTAACTGCTTACTGCTTACTTCGAGTAATATTGATGTGATATGGTTTTAATGGTCATACTGAATGTTGTGATATTGTTTTCTAACATATAACAAATCATATGATATGGTTTTAACAGTCATAATGAATGTTGTGATATTGTTTTATGACTTATAACAAATCATGTGATATGGTTTTAACAGTCATAATGAATGTTGTGATATTGTTTTATGACTTATAACAAATCATGTGATATGGTTTTAACAGTCATAATGAATGTTGTGATATTGTTTTTTGACTTATAACAAATGATGTAATATGGTTTTAACAGTCATAATGAATGTTGTGATATTGTTTTTTGACTTATAACAAATGATGTAATATGGTTTTAACAGTCATACTGAATGTTGTGACATTTTTTGATTTATAATAACAGTCAAACTGATCGAGAACAAGTCTGAATTTTTTCACATGTTTGATATCATATTAAGAGTTTTGAAAGAGGGTAAGAAAAATAATTGTTTTTAGAACATTAATAATATCATATTCTGTATTATAAGCATTGCTAGGTCATGTATTGTTTTGTATGAACAGCCCGAGTTAACAATTTTCTGTTGCAATATACGAATTCAATTCTTTTTAAACATGTTGGTTTTAATGCCGCTCTATCCAGCCTGTTGTAGGAACGTTTTCTATAAGAAATTTGATAAGTAAGGCTACTTGACAAATAGCAAAATCATCAGAGTTTTCAAACCACTAACTAAATATTCATTGTGAAAGAAATTCAAAGTATTTTCACCAGGTGACGAACCATTATGATCTCTTGCAAGAATTTCAAAATCAATTTTCAACAATGATAATTTTTTGCTTGTGTGACTGACTATTTAGTATCTAGATATCTTTAACCTTGTTACTCATCAACTCAAAGGGCATTTTTAGGAGCATGTCTCTCCTGCTACCTTTAATATCAGTATGGAGAGTATAATATCCCTCCTGCTACCTTTAATATCAGTATGGAGAGTATAATATCCCTCCTGCTACCTTTAATATCAGTATGGATTGTAGAATATCCCTCCTGCTACCTTTAATATCAGTATGGATTGTAGAATATCCCTCCTGCTACCTTTAATATCAGTATGGATAGTAGAATATCCCTCCTGCTACCTTTAATATCAGTATGGATAGTAGAATATCCATTCTGCTACCTTTAATATCAATATGGAGAGTAGAATATCCCTCCTGCTACCTTTAATATCAGTATGGATAGTAGAATATCCCTCCTGCTGTCCGTATTATCAATGTGAAGAGTAGCACTTCCATCCTGCTGCCCGTATTATCAATGTGAAGAATAGCATTTCCCTCCTGCTGTCTATATTATCAATGAGAATAGTAGCATCTCCCTCCTGCTGCCTGTATTATCAATGTGAAGAGTAGCATTTCCCTCCTGCTGTCTATATTATCAATGAGAATAGTAGCACTTCCATCCTGCTGCCCGTATTATCAATGTGAAGAGTAGCATTTTCCTTCTATTGTCCGTATTATCAATGTAAAGAGTAGCATTTCCCTGCTGCTGTCCGTATTATCAGTGTGAAGAGTAGCATTTCCCTGCTGCTGTCCGTATTATCAATGTGAAGAGTAGCATTTCCCTGCTGCTGTCCGTATTATCAATGTGAAGAGTAGCATTTCCCTGCTGCTGTCCGTATTATCAATGTGAAGAGTA
>NW_013675704.1:12939-20700 GCF_000517525.1 Limulus polyphemus
TGTGAAGCTCATATAATCAACCCATTTATGATCTCGGTCTTCTTGGCATGACAGCTCCTTAAAAGCAACGACGCCCAGTTCACTATTTTCTCCAAGTTAGCAAACACACACACACACACACAAACAAACACCGTCGCGATTTACACGTTAACTCCTGTCGCTGAAATAGATGGAAATAGACCTGAACAATAATTTGCTAGAGCGCGTGTGTGACGTACGATGTGGCTTCGTTGTTTCTTATGCGGCAACTGTGCAGATATTTATATAAATAACAAATTAAACACTCTTTATTCTTAATTAGGACCCAATCGCTATAACAGACAATGTTTTATATTTGTTTGCTATCTATATGAGGACCTGTGACTTTTTTTCTTTTGTTAAGTTAGTTCAAAATGTAAATAAAGTGTATACGAGAAAAAAAGTGTAATAAAACTAGTTTTCCCAGGCTGATATAATCAGTGTGCAAATGTGATTGGCTAACTGTACTCTTACGTAAAGAAGTGAGGGCGGAGTATTAATGGCGGCCAGGTACGCTCACCGAGTTACGTACTGACAGAGTAAGTTGAAGAATTGCCAATATTAAGTTGAATTCATTTAAAATGATAGGACATTTTTGTAACACAGAGTTAATAATACAAATATTTTTAATTTTCTACACAGCCGAGGCGGTGGTCCCCTCTACCGAGAAGCCTGATCAAGGGATGTTCCCCAGTAGCTCCCCACAGCAAACCGCCACATCTCAAAGTCTTTCGTATAACCGTACAACCCCTCCCGCCCAGCAGGGAGGTCAGGGTCAGGTTCTAGGGTGGCTGGACCCTGAGAAAGCATCAGACTTCGGTCCTTTTCTAAATATATCCAGTCCTCACACGGTTTCGCCACCACCACCTCCTGGTCAGGGAACAGCTTCGCCTGCTCCTTCTTCTCACTTCTCCGCTTCTCCCACCCACGGAACATTTGAGACGATCATTGCACCACCTCATCCTCTAGCAGAAACAATGGTTCAAGAACATTTCTTCATTAGCCCTCAGGGCCAACAGGAACTGTTACAGTTTGACACCAGTGGTCAGGGATTTACCGTGAAACAGTCTCCTGTGTATGGCAGTTGCACTGGTCCTGAGGGGAACGTCGCGGCTCTCGTAGCAGCTGCTGGGGGAATGCCTCCACAGTCCATGATCTTCCAACAAGGGATAGAACTAGCATCCACCTCAGGACAATGGACCACCCCGGTTTTTAACACGCCTGATTACGGACCTGTTCATCTCGAAGCGGGCTCATCTACTGTATTTCCAAAACAAGAACCTGTCCCTGAAGCCGGCTTTCTCCCTGGGCAAGGACTAGCCGAATACAACCAAGCCACTAGTAAGGGACACGAGATTCTCAGCCAGGCTTATCAGTCTAGCCCAATTCCTTTCAAGCTGGTGCCTGTGAAACAACGCAAGTACCCCAACAGGCCTAGCAAGACGCCAGTCCACGAACGACCTTATGCTTGTCCATTAGAAGCTTGCGACCGGAGGTTCTCTCGCAGCGATGAACTGACCCGCCACATCCGGATCCACACTGGTCAAAAACCTTTTCAATGCCGGATCTGTATGAGGTCATTCAGTAGGAGTGACCACTTAACTACACATATTCGCACACATACTGGTGAGAAGCCGTTTTCCTGTGATTTGTGCGGCCGCAGGTTCGCTCGAAGCGACGAGAAGAAGCGACACACCAAGGTTCACTTGAAGCAGAAACAGAAGAGATCGGCCACACAGGCTCAGGCTAGCGAGGGTGCGGGCCCAAGTAGCAGAAGTGAACTTTCTCAGGATGACCCCTCCTCAAGTCTGGTTCCTAGCAGCTCTTTCTCCCCGTCAGAAACTGTGTCAGTGACCACTTCCGCCTTACAGTAAACTTGACCTTTAGACAGAAAGAGATGTCCATATTATCAAACCATGTTTGATGACCGTTCGGACTTTAACGAACAAGTATTTGAAAACTGGAAAGTAAGGGTCTGAGGGTGCTCTTTTTACCCGTGTAGCTGATTGAGCATCAGTTCCCGTTAGGGGGCCATGCCTTGATTAAGCCACAATCTGTGCCTCAGGCCCCTTCTTCGCTACCAAATTTTTAACATTGGCTCAGTAAATACTTCTGCTTCTGAGTTTGTAAAGAAAGCATTTACACTTGTTGTCCTAAAACACAACAGATTATTTGTTTATTGATTGTATATAACTGTTAACGTTTGAAAAAAAAAGGTCTGATTCAATCGTTTTAACTCAAAAGACCTTTTTTGTTTAAATGTTAAAACATTAATGTCTCGCACAATTTATCTGCCATCTTATGTTTTTAACAGGAATTTATAAATATAATGAAAAATAACAATTCTGACTGATTCTCTGTGCAAAATGTATTAACAAGACTGCCTGAATTAAAAGCAGAAGTTTAGGTATGGATAACCTCAGTCTTTCTTGAACTTTTTTTGCTTAAAAAATATGATCTGTTACCAGCGCCATATCATATTGGATAGTTAGTTTTAATATATTCAGTTTGTTTGTTTCAATTTCAGAAGATTGATTTAATGAATAACGATCGATGTACCAATAGTTTGAAAGAAGTCAACTTAACCGTGAGAAAATGTACATTTTGTGTGAGCAAAACGATGTTTATATATTTTGAGAAAACGTTTGTTTCTGTTTGTAGTTACCTTACAAAAGGTTCAAAGTCATCTACTTATAAGTGATTTCACTAATATAGTCCTGTACAAACGAAGAAACGCCAACTAGAAAACGTTTCTTATGAAATTTTAAATGGCTAGTTGTTTTAATACCAAATAGCTTTGAAAACACAAAAATAGACATTTATTGTCGTTGATTTCATTCAGGCCTATAGTTTGCGATATTTATTATAGTTTGTCCACTTTAGACAATATAAACAATAGTTTTAGATCTTCAAAATATAAAAATAAATTATATATTAAAATAATACTCTGTTTTAAATACAAATTTTATTCCCTATAATGGAAGAAAAAACATTTCTTCTGTTTCGAAAAAAATTAAATATTTTTCTATTTTTATGACACTTCTACATAAAATATTTGTCTGTGATCTTCGATTGTTTAAGCCTCGGTCTGATTCCACTTCTTTCATCTTTTTGCCAAGCGCGCACAAAGTCAGTACCTTTATATTATTGTTCACTCTGAAAATTACCTAGAAAGCATTTTCGCGTGGATGCTCATTACAACGTCTTATCACATTAACAACTGTGAAATAGGTCTAAAGCAACTTATGTTTGGCATCAGTTATGACAAGTCTTTTTCATCAAACGAATATCATGCTCCCTAGTGTGAATAGCCTTAAGACAACCTAAGCCTAACATCCATTACGGCAATGCTCGCTAACGCGATATGTTCGCGAGTGCGAACAGTTCTAACGCAACGTAAGCCTAACGTCAATTACGGCAATGCTTGTTAATGCGATATGAAACAGGCCTAAAGCAACTTAAGCCTAACATCAGTTCAATTACGGCTGGCCTATTTTATATTTGTCGATGCGACATCACCTTCCAGTGGTACATCCATAAGAAAATCTTTTTTAGGGAAGCTACGCTCTTGAAAGCTGCTAATGAGCAAGAGCTTAACATGAAATCGTGTTCTTGTTGTATTGTTAACTATAGTGTATATAATGTAAGCGTGTCTTGAAGCCTATATATTTACTTATATTAACTATTATAGAATATTATTGTGTATAGGAAAGAAGAGAAAATTTTGTCTCGCCTAACTACAGTCAAATTTGCATGATTATATAAGTTTATGTTAATAAAGTAACATGTTTTATTGTGTAATAACGGTGCCAGAAATCTTATATTTTAGCTCAGAGTTCTGTCAAGTTATCCACTGTAATTTAAAAGACAACTGTGTATATAATACTAGTTTGAACATTTCCCCCGGAAACAGCTTCTACAAACCTTCGCCATTTTTACAAGAAACTTGTGATACCTTTAATACCATTGTATTTTAGTTTCAAGGTTTGATGTAGTTTGATTTTGTAACACATTTATCAAATATTTTTATATCTATTGTTCTCTTTCCTAGCTTCTTCACAAGCTGAAGAAAAAAACAAAAACTTTCTTTTGTTTGATGTCGTAAGTTAAGGTGTGGAATGCCACATGGTGACGATGTCTAAAATGATTTGACTGAAAGACATTTTCTGGTATAATGTTTTTTTATGGAAGTGTTTAAATTCTGTTGATCACTGGACATCACCCGCTGATTAACCTTGACATCTTCTGATTTAACGTTTTTTATGTAAGTGTTTAAATTCTTCTCTTCATCACTGGACATCACCTGCTGATTAACCTTGACATCTTCTAATTTAATGTTTTTTATGGAAGTGTTTAAACCAGAGATCAAGAGAAGAATTTAAACACTTACATAAAAAATGTTAAATCAGAAGATGTCAAGGTTAATTAGCGAGTGAGATACAGTGATGAAGAGTAGAATTTAAACACTTACAGAAAAAACGTTAAATCAGAAGATGTCAAGGATAATCAGCAGGTGAGATACAGAGATCAAGAGAAGAATTTAAACACTTACATAAAAAATGTTAAACCAGAAGATGTCAAGGTTAATTAGCAGGTGATGTCCAGTGATGAAGAGAAGAAATCTCACCTACAGATTATCCTTGACATCTTCTGATTTAAAGTTTTTTATGTAAGTGTTTAAATTCTTTTGATCACTGGATCTCACCGCTAATTAACCTTGACATTTTTTGACTGAACGTTTTTTATGTAAGTGTTTAAATCATCTGTGAAGTCCTTACATCAGTTTGTCTCGTGTTTTCAAATCTCATATATAAATTAAACATTTGACGTCACGTGAGTTTCAAATATCTGACATCACGTGTGTTTTAATTACCTAATATCACGTGCGTTTTAAATACGTAATGCCAGTTTCAAGTGCTGTTTTGAAGTCAGGAAACTTCCTTGTTACGTGTTTTTCTCTCAAATAAGGAATTTTTGCTCTTGTTTTTTGTCTCAAACCTATATAGAGGAAAAGCGATGTATTTACTCATGTTTCGTCGTATTAAAACGTTGAAATCAACTATGATCTTTAGATCTTTTTGTGGTCTGAATTGCTTTTAGTTTTGTCACACTTTTTTACACTAAATATTACCCTATCAGGTCAACCTGATATTTCAAAAACTTTCAGTAAAGATTTTCTCATATACAAGATCAAATATTTTCTAAAACCTGAAACAGAAAATGATTTTGAAGACCGAAATAGAACGTCTGAAGCTTGTTATATAAAAAAATGTTTTACTGTCTACAATGTTCAATAGTTTTGGGGGTTGTAACAAAAAAAGTTTTGCCGTGGTTGGCAAGAGGGCGCTATCTGAAAGGTTTTTTTTTTACTTTTGACATCTTGCTTTGAAACTCAGGCAAGATGTCCGATAATAAAAACTCACAGAAGTATAATTTTTGTAGTTATACGCAAAGCTGCACAACAGCCTATCTACTCTGTGCCCACTTCAAGGATCCAACCTCAAATTTTAGTCTTGCCGCTGAAAGGGGGAAGAATTTGATAATTTGTGTTTTGTTTGAGAAATTTCGCGCAAAGCTATACAAGGGCTGTCTATACATTAGCCTTAGTTTTGAACTAGAAGACTATAGGTAAGGCAGCTAGTGAACAGCACACATCGTCAACTCTTAAGCTACTTTTGTCTGACCGAATAGTGGAATTTGACTGTCATTCTTATACCGCTTTTCTCTAGTTAAAGGAATGTGAATCGTAAGCCCTCGGGTTAACAGTCCGGGCATAATACCATTAACCTTCAATAGCTTGTAAACCTGAAACTATAACTATAAGACATCTCAATGAAGATTAGTGAACGTCCAGTTTCATGCGGTAGTTCTGTAAATATGCAAAAATGTTAAATTATTGCAAACTGTTTAAAATAAAACTTCCAAGTTTTTGTGATTAATTCTTTTAATTAATTACGCTTTATAATTTGGATCATGTTTTTTAATTATTCTTGACTGTAAATTTTGATTGTTTCTTACGCGTGTTTGATGGTAGAATAAAATTTAATGAGGGAAATGTAAACCACAGTCTCCTATGCAACAGAACTAAGTTATTTATTTGAAGATGTGACATAAAAATTATAGTTTGATTACAAAGACAAGTATTACAGAATCATAACAACTTTAACATATGTGGCTAACATGCCCGGACTGTGAATCAGAGGGTTAAAAGTTCGCGACCCGTTTCCACATTTAGGTCGTCGGTGCGTTGTAAGAGTAACAGTCAAATCCCGCTATGCAATCAGACAAAAGTTGACGGTGAGTACTATTTGGCTGCTTTCCCTCTAGCTTATCGGTTCAAAATTAGGGATAATTATGAGCTAATAGCCCCTGTGAAGCTAATAGCCCTTGTGAAGCTTTTGCGCAGAAATTCCAACTTCTATTCGCTAACACAGTTCAAGATAGTACGGTTCCGGTAACCTTAGAGTTCCGGTAACCTTAGAGTTACGGTAATCTTAGAGTTACGGTAATCTTAGAGTTACGGTAACCTTAGAGTTACGGTAATCTTAGAGTTACGGTAACCTTAGAGTTACGGTAATCTTAGAGTTACGGTAACCTTAGAGTTCCGGTAACCTTAAAGTTCCAGTAACCTTAGAGTTATGGTAAAAGTGCTTGGGTAATTTTGGGCGAAATTCTGAAACAAAACATTTTAACAGAATCTCAAGACACAACAAAATTATTAAAAAATTCTATAATGGTCACCATCAAATCGTAGTCAAGGTCGTTTGGTCGAAACATGAACCACACATTCATTTGACCGTTCCGCTATTTCAAATTGTAACATCAGATGTTACTACACGTAGCTACATTTGTTTCATACAGTAACATCAGATGTTACTACACGTATAGCTACGTGTAGTAACATCTGATGTTACTGTATGAAACAAATGTAGCTACGTGTAGTTACTGTATGAAACAAATGTAGCTACGTGTAGTAACATCTGATGTTACTTTATGAAACAAATGTAGCTACGGGTAGTAACATCTGATATTACTTTATGAACAAATGTAGCATCAGATGTTACTACACGTAGCTACATTTGTTTCATACAGTAATATCAGATGTTACTACACGTAACTACATTTGTTTCATTCAGTAACATCAGATGTTACTACACGTAACTACATTTGTTTCATACAGTAACATCAGATGTTACTACACGTAACTCCATCTGTTTCATACAGTAACATCAGATGTTACTACACGTGAGGAAAACAAAACATAAAGTTTTATAGTGCAATCAGAGTAAGTAAATTGTTTGCAAAAAAAAATTAAAATGTAAAAACTAAAACCAAGTACGGTACGAAACCAATTTGTGACTATTACTGTAATTAGTGAATTGTGCCCAATTCACTAAATACAGTACTAGCTAGTCACAATGACTAGCTAGTACTGTATTTAGTGAACAAGGCACAATTCACTAAATACAGTACTAGCTAGTCACAAGGCACAATTCACTAAATACAGTACTAGCTAGTCACAAGGCACAAGGCACAATTCACCAATTCACTAAATACAGTACTAGCTAGTCACAAACTAGCTAGTCACAAGGCATTACTGTATTAAGTGAATTGTGACTAGCTAGTACTGTATTTAGTGGATTGTGACTAGCTAGTACTGTATTTAGTTAATTGTGCCTTGTGTCTAGCTAGTACTGTATTTAGTTAATTGTGCCTTGTGTCTAGCTAGTACTGTATTTAGTT
>NW_013675705.1:0-954 GCF_000517525.1 Limulus polyphemus
TCATAATTAATGACTAACACTAACAACAGTATCCATACACAAGATGTGTTTGTTTTCATAGTTATAATTAATGATCCAGATTATAATACTGATTGGTATCTAACACAACAACAGTATCCATACACAAGATGTGTTTGTTTTCATAGTTATAATTAATGACTAACACTAACAACAGTATCCATACACAAGATGTGTTTGTTTTCATAGTTATAATTAATGACTAACACTAACAACAGTATCCATACACTATTTTAACACTTTATGTAAGCTTCAGCTATTAATAATTCTTACATTTATTTACAGAAATAGAAAAGTCATGTTACAATTTTATTTTATAAATTTTCCTGGTGTACTAGGCTGTTAGTTTAATTATATTAGTTCTGTTGAACTTATCTAAAAACTCTCAAATAGTGACCAGTTTCATAGTATCAAGTACTGTGAAATACACTTTAAACTAGATAAATTTTAGTTAACTCGTGCATGAGACAATTTCAAGAATCATAAAGCATATTTATTATAACAAAATATTTCATAACCTTTATTTTATTTAAGTCACGCATGAGATAACTTCAGCTGGAACTTAATTGCAAAGTGTTTTCATCATACAATGTTTCCTTACCTCTATTTAACATATCTACAAGTTCGATATCAGTCACAAGGGCTAGATGATTAGTAATTATGTTTTCCAACTCTCCCGATAAAGAATTCCAAGCACAAACTTTCCCATTGCGATGTCCAGTAATTATCCAGCTACCTGGAATAAAATAAGGTACAATGCAAAAAACTATTTGTAACATAAGTAAAAAAATTCAACTTGGTGATATTTTGTAGTATTAAGTTTGTTTTAACACTGTTTTTAATCATTTTGATTTACAAGAGATTCTAGCCTTCATCCTGAGAGTGAACAATAGAGCAGAAGAAACTGAATGTAGATATAACATTAGATTTGTTTAG
>NW_013675705.1:964-4738 GCF_000517525.1 Limulus polyphemus
ATGTGTTTGTTTTTCATAGTCATAATTAATGACTAACACTAACAACAGTATCCATACACAAGATGTGTTTGTTTTTCATAGTCATAATTAATGACTAACACTAACAACAGTATCCATACACAAGATGTGTTTGTTTTCATAGTTATAATACAATGACTAACACTAACAACATTATCCATACACAAGATGTGTTTGTTTTCATAGTTATAATTAATGACTAACACTAACAACAGTATCCATACACAAGATGTGTTTGTTTTCATAGTCATAATTAATGACTAACACTAACAACAGTATCCATACACAAGATGTGTTTGTTTTCATAGTCATAATTAATGACTAACACTAACAACATTATCCATACACAAGATGTGTTTGTTTTCATAGTTATAATTAATGACTAACACTAACAACAGTACCCATACACTATTTTAACACTTTATGTAAGCTTCAGCTATTAATAATTCTTATATTTATATTATAACAAAATATTTGATAACCTTTATTTTATTTAAGTCACGCATGAGATAACTTCAGCTGGAACTTAATTGCAAAGTGTTTTCATCATACAATGTTTCCTTACCTCTATTTAACATATCTACAAGTTCGATATCAGTCACAAGGGCTAGATGATTAGTAATTATGTTTTCCAACTCTCCCGATAAAGAATTCCAAGCACAAACTTTCCCATTGCGATGTCCAGTAATTATCCAGCTACCTGGAATAAGATATACAATAATAAAATAAGGTACAACGCAAAAAAACTATTTGTAACATAAGTAAAAAAATTCAACTCGGTGATATTTTGTAGTATTAAGTTTGTTTTAACACTGTTTTTAATCATTTTGATTTACAAGAGATTCTAGCCTTCATCCTGAGAGTGAACAATAGAGCAGAAGAAACTGAATGTAGATATAACATTAGATTTGTTTAGACAGTGGTTGATAATACTATGGGTGTAGTAGGTTTAAGCACTAGTTTTTCTCTTACTTGACTACAGAGCCTTCTATTGGCTGGTTTATTATATCTCTGAACTAAAATATGACTAGAGAGGTACTCAATTAATGCTTTTTGTTATTATAATTGAAGAACCCTTTTAACCTGTTTTAATGAAATAAACTTGTGGATTTACTGATATTTTAAATGTTCTGTTTTAACTAAATTTTCTTTAACGATTTAAGGAATGAAACTGAATAAATTTCAGTTAAAGTTGACGTATGATAGACTTTAGTGGTAGTTTTACCTTAGTTACTTATGACAAAAACATCTAAGAGTGAGAATTTGTCATTTTGTAGATTTTCAATAGTAAATTTTATGTCATGACATTTATAATTTAAAAACTGGAGAAAATTGCTAACAAACTCAATAGTGTTAATCACCATAAAAGTGTCATAAACATATCTCCTGTAAAACACAGACTTAAAACCTTTATGACAGGACTGTAATCAAACTTTTTTTCATGGAAGCATAGGAAAAGGTCATGAGCCTGCATCTAATTAGACAACCTTGTTTGTGAACCTCACAAAGTGAGTCTGCGTCTAATTGGACAACCTTGTTTGTGAACCTCACAAAGTGAGCCTACTTCTAATTGGACAACCTTGTTTGTGAACATCACAACATGAGCCTACTTCTAATTGGACAACCTTGTTTGTGAACCTCATAACATGAGCCTACTTCTAATTGGACAACCTTGTTTGTGAACATCACAACATGAGCCTACTTCTAATTGGACAACCTTGTTTGTGAACATCACAACATGAGCCTACTTCTAATTGGACAACCTTGTTTGTGAACCTCACAAAGTGAGCCTACTTCTAATTGGACAACCTTGTTTGTGAACATCACAACATGAGCCTACGTTGGTCTGTTTTTGGATACATTTCTTCCATTATGATTGTCGTTTTTTCAACTTTAAAAATGATGAGAAAAAAGTCTTAGCAAGAGGATTAAACTTTTTTTCTTCTCCTTAACAAAGCTACCGAGGAGTATTATCTCCTAAGTCTTGAAACCTTCTTGCAATTGTCTAAGTATAAAAAAAATCAAGTCACAACTTTTAAACATATTAAAACTCATGCCAATGGTTATGTTTTTAGAAAATTACAAGATATTACAGCTAAAAAAGAATATTAGTTTATACAAGGATGAAACCAAGGCTTTGAAAATTTTTAAAATTGTAAGGACATTGTAATCACTACTGACAGAGGTGTCAGTAGGTGCTTTAATGATTTGTAGCTCGTACCCATAGGCACAGAAATTGTTATTGTTTCAGTTCTTTCCATGATATGAATTTAGTTTTTAAAGAAAAGTTAACTTTCCTCAACGGGGATGTTCAGGGATATTATTATTATCCCCCTTCACCCCACTCATGGCAATTGTATTTGTTATACTTGCAAGTTTTTATAATATTTAAATTTTTTTCAGTGTTTCAATATGATATTGATCATGGTTCTCTATTCTGAGTTTTCAAGACAACAACTGGGAATTTGGGGCACTGTCAAATAGAATTGAGGCACAGGCCACGTTTGCCAGCACCTAGTGATGCCTCTGACTATTGTGTAAATTAATGGAGCTGTGATTTGAAATAAACTGGATTACATCAAGAAATTAGAAGCTATTTGAATTAATACGGTAAAATTTATACAAATGAGGAGTGTTCTCATAGCAACAAGGGAAGCCAAACTAAAGGGATCCTTCTTATCAACTCTTAACCTCTCAACAACTAGTGTGCATTTTAAATACCCTTCTGTGCATGTCACAAAGTGTTAAAGAGTGACATTCAAATTATAATTAAACCAATTAACAATCAATGTATTTTAATGAAATTAGCATTATCAAATACATTATAATTCAAAGTTTTATATTATCTAAGTTTTTAATCCTATTTAAAAAGAAACATCTAAAACAACAATTAAAAACCACAGTTTTTGCTGTCATGTGATCTGCTCACAGTTACAGTTTCTTAACTTTAACTTGAAAAAACTGTGTTTGTGCACTGTAAAAACTTCCTTCAAATGTCCAAAGTTTACCATACACATATTTTACATTACTGTCTCAAGCTCATTCCAAGAACTCTTCCCCCCAAGAAACCACTGTAAATATTTTCTTAGTTTAAGGTCTACCATGCCTACTTGCAAAGTAGAAGCCATGTTGCTAAGCAACAGCTTTAAGTTGAATGGCATGCTTATAACCAATAGAAAAGAAGATTTTGTTCTTGGAGGTTTTACTCTAATGGGAAATGTCCTTTTTTAAATAAGGTGGAATGAGTTTAAGTCCATTGTTGTGAGCAGTGTGCACAGCAGCTTTATCTCACCTTATATATATATTAGTTTGATAAACAATTATATTTCATTTAGGTTTTACTTTTATATTTTAATTAATTATGTATTATTAGGGTTTTAAAATGCATATTTAAAAGATTTAATGATTTTTTGTTGCCTAGATTGTGAAAGCGACATCTTGTTTAGGCAAACACATCTCTGCCCGGAGGTTGCAGATAATAGCTATAAAGGTCCAAGGGCACCATTTGATGTGTCATTTGATGTGACAAAGAATTGGAAACGAAAATTTTAAATAAACTATAAGTGAAGAGATAAATATGTGAAATTACACATATGACAAAAAGAAGTTTTAAACCTTATCTGTAAAGAGTTAAAAGGTATTTCCATTTCTTAATATCAAACATTACATTGCAGTGTATGTTAATGAAAATATCAAACATTACATTGCAGTGTATGTTAATGAAAATATCAAACATTACATTGCAGTGTATGTTAA
>NW_013675705.1:5738-11100 GCF_000517525.1 Limulus polyphemus
GTAGTGTATGTTAATGAAAATATCACACATTACATTGTAGTGTATGTTAATGAAAATATCACACATTACATTGCAGTGTATGTTAATGAAAATATCAAACATTACATTGTAGTGTATGTTAATGAAAATATCAAACATTACATTGCAGTGTATGTTAATGAAAATAACCAGAGTTAGTGGTATGGTAGAGAAAATAGAAAATATAAACATTTACCTTGAAAACTTTTGATATTCATTTAGGAGGTTCTAGAGGTTATGCAAATGAAATGTGAAGATGATAATAAATAGTATTTTTATACTCAAACTGAAAATAACCTTGCAGATGAGCTATTCAGAGTCTGAGTGCAAATAATTACATTAAATAACTAATTTTTTATTAGAAGTAGTATAAAAATTAAATATTTTATTTTTCTAAAACTACATATTTTTAGCAAAGTTCTTGTCAAATTTCAAACAAATTAATCCACTACTTTTATTTTTGCTACAAAATATAATGATAGCGATATTAGGTGCTACAGATTGCATCACACAGTTGTCATATGGTTAAAGAGACAATATACTAAACTCTTAGTTATTCTTACAGTTTATATTTTATCAAACATACCTGCAAATTTCACACAAGTTATAGGAATGCTGTCAAAATCTGGAAAGGATTTGACCCAGTATGGCCAGTGACATATGACACCACCTATGAACCAACGCTGATAAGATGATTTCCAGTTAATATTCAAAGATTCTTCAATGACAGGAAAGCATGTGCTAGTGTCACACTTAGCTGTCAGAGTAACTTCTTTACAGCCTACTAATTCTCTTAAAACATCAATGGCAATTTCTCGTAAACAACAGTTCTTCCAAATTTCCCCTACCTCTGAAAGATTCTGAACAAGATTGTACCAAAGACGACAAACCTGCTGAACTCTAGCTAAAGACTGGCCATCAAGGAAACTTAAAATTTTCTCTTGGATTTCTGTTGGTAAACTGCAGATGTTCATCTCTGAAAATAAATGAAAATTATTTTTAAAGAATTCCTGATAGGGAAGGATAAACATTTTTGAATTTTAAAACTACACTCAGATGAGAATTTGATTTCATCACTCTGACAAACATGAAACTTTCTTACTTAAATGTTAACCAAAGTCTCTAAATGCTGTTAGATTGTGAACTTCATACTATTACCCTTGGAAACTACACACAATAGGTAACTAAGAGCCATCATCATCATTCAGTGGATCAAGAAATAAATGCTGTTATATTGTGAACTTCATACTGTTACCCTTAAACTACATACAATAGGTAACTAAGAGCCATCATCATTCAGTGAATCAAGAAAGTACCATCTATGTTCCATAGTTTTGGAAGTTGAAATATGTTTTAAAGATTGAATACATCACCAATTTCTTTAAAACATGATTTAAGAAATGTAAATTTAAGTAAATAATGATGATAGAGATATTAATAATCCTCAAAGTGTGCATCAACTAATATTTTGTTACAAAAGATAAATGTTCTACTTCAACTTTTCTCAGGTAATTATCAAGGTTTCGCCTTATAAGATGACAGAAAAATGTTTCTTGTTTCTAAGAACTGTAGTGCTCAGTTGTCTCTCATAAATTTACAAGATGTGGTCACCATTATAGTTCAGTTAGTCTTACTTCTGTTGGGAAAAAATATTCTGTAGTCTGATGAAAGATACTTGGTAAAATCATTTAGTGAAAAACAACATCATGAAAGAAAGTCAATACGGATTCATTAAAGGGAGCTGTTGCCTTGCTAATCTGTTAACATTTACAGTTGCAGCATAGTGGCTTATAGAATGGATCAGTTTTTTCAAATACAAACTTTTAGCTGATAGCTCCATCTCTTGACCAATTTCAGATCTAATTACAGTCACGGCTATTGAGGATTCTCTCTTGTTTGAAGATGTTTCTTGTTTTCTGTACAACAGAAAGAGTGTGGACTTGACGTGATTAAATTTTCAAAGAGATTTTGATAAAGTGTCACACAGATAATTAGTCAAGGCCATATCATTATGTGTTTGGTAAAGACTAGTTAACTGGATTGTAAGGTGGTTGGATGAGAAAAAGAAAAAGGTTGTTATTAATAGAGTCCAGTCAAACTGGACCTTTGTTACAAGTGAAGTGTCTCGAAGGTTACTGCTTGGGCCTCTGAATTTTCATATTGACAGTAAAGTTTACTGGTAATATTAAACCTTTAGCAATTTCTAAATGTATTGAGAATGACTTTGATCAATTAGTAAATTAGACAAGCAGTTGAGAAATGTCCTTCAGTTACAGTAAGTGTAGGGAAATGCATTTGAGTTATCATACTTTACATCACATGCTTAATATGCATGGGAACACACTGAAAAGCATAGCTGAAGAAATGGATCTTAGCAAAGTGGTGGATATGTGATGAGCCATCAAGACAGTGTTTTGTTGCTAGTAAGAAAGCAAACGGGAAAGACACTGATTTCTAATGGAAAAGAGGTACTTATTTCTTATTCTAATTAGAAGTTAGGCTTTACTTGGAATAGTGTATACAGCGGTGATCTCCTATCTGTAAATGTTTTGTTGCTAGTAAGAAAGCAAACGGGAAAGACACTGATTTCTAATGGAAAAGAGGTACTTATTTCTTATTCTAATTAGTAGTTAGGCTTTACTTGGAATAGTGTATACAGCGGTGATCTCCTATCTGTAAATGTATATTAGCTACTTTAAAAGGGTTCAGTGAAGGACTACACGGATAATTCCAGGGACAGAAGAGTCATCTTATAGGAGTAAGTTTACTCTCAACTTATTTTCTCTTGCAGAAAAAGGGTTGGAGTTGATCTTATTGAAATTTGCAATATTATTCAAGAGATCAATTAGATCAAAAAGAAAGAAATATTTTATATTTTACCTAATAAAAATAAAATAAATGAAATCATGAAGATTCTTTATAAAATTTCACATTTTATTAACACTACAAATTGGGAATTTCCTTATTAGTGCAACCCAAGATACGTCAACTGAAAGGTGTGTGTAAACTACAACTAACAAATCTAAAGCCACAGTTGGAGAAACTGTGCCAGCTAAATCAAGAACAAAGCTCACTTTAAAACTAAAAGTGTGATGTCACACTTCTCCTTCCATATCTTTCAGTCAACATAATAAGTTTCTATAACTTAGTAATTCAATATATTGTTGTATCCCCATCCATTTTACTAATGAAAGGTTTAATAATGCATTATTATTACTATTTCTCATAATTTTTTTTAAATGTAAAGTCGTTGCAAAGGTGGTTCTAGGCAAAGGGTTACATGCATCATGAAAGGGTTTGGGAACCACTGCTCTAACTACACTTTAATAACACTAACACACCAGAGGAAAAAAATTAAACTTTTCAATTCTAAAAACACAAACATTCAGAATTGATATTAATAACAATAAAACATCAAATATAAGCTTATCAGATTGATCAGTTAACCTTCTTATACGACCTAAAAATTTGTTTTTTGTCATTTAACTGCTTTGTTTTTCTATATATATATAATTTATAGTCTTTAATTTTAAGCTGACAAATACATGTTTATGATAAATAACTCAAAAACTACAATTCAGATATTTTGAAAAAGATTTGCTTGAAAACATAAATCAAGCCACTGTGGTGTGAAACATTTCTGCCCGGGTTTACTTATTTTTTAATCAAGTAATTAGATCATGACTTTATTGAGCTTACCACTCAGTCTACAAGATAAATATTACACCATTCAATCATGAGATATCTACTACTACCACAAAACTCTCATGCGTACTATGATCTATTTGTACTACGATTAAGGTTGCGCCCTCTCATGGTATCGGAAGATTTCGTGTAAAATTATAATATTAAATACAATTCAAAAACCTAAATTGTGAGTAAAAGTTCAGTAGCTTTTTTTTATTGTTTAATTTCGGCTTCTTTCGAAGAATCAGAAGCGTTTCCTGTAGTAATAATATAATCTCGTTTTCAGCTTTACTGACTACTCTGAACATTTTGGGGAATGGGACAACATCATATTCATGTAAGCACCCTCACATATTGGTCTGCTGAATTCATAAACTACACATGGCAATTGAGAAATCTGGTTGAATTCTCAAGTCTAAATACTCATTGTAGATGAGGTTCTGATTAGAGTAAGTTTGTAACAGATTAACAATGCCGCTACAACCAGGGTCGAATAAAATAAGAATTTATTAAGCTTTGATAACCACATACATCCAAAATAAAACTTTCAAACAATTGGAATACAAAGCTTATCATTTACAATAAAAAAGTTAATTGTTGCTTGATATTGTTATTGGTCTTGAGAAGTGGTTTGATTTTGGAATATTGTGTTTTTTCGGAATTTGACTTTTCTCTTTTTCATAATTCCTTTCTTTATTGAAATTAATAATATTGAGATTTGTGCTATATTGTTTATTAGAATTTTTTCAAGTCCAGACCAGGAAACATTTTACCATTATTATTTTTTTTTTTTTTTTGTAAGTGATAAACTTTATATTCTAGTTGTTTGAAAGTATAATTTTGGATTATTTTGTTACATTTTAATGAATTTTCTATTGTTCGAACCTGCTTATAAGAGTGTTTTGTTTTAGTCCGTTAAAAGTTGGGTACCCTCGCTGTTAACGATATTTTCTGCCGTAAATCCAATAATATCTCACGAAATTTATGAATTCAGCTGCTCTATGTGAGATGACGCCTATGTCGCTTGACTGTCAGATCGTTTAAAACAACACTCTAATCCTAGTTTCAAGGACAGTTCAAGCATTTCAGCACGCATGCATTATGTGAATGGATGTGGTCTTATTCCTCAAAATGTTAAAAGTAACTGGTAAAGATGAAATCGAGGGTATGCTACGGGTGAAAGAGATGCTTATTATTCTTCAAAAGAAACCAAAATTAAACAACAGACAAAACACTACTGAACTTTTACTCGTAGTTTAAGTATTTGAATTTTATTTAGACTTTTTCACCCTATTGTATCACGATATTGAATATTTTAACACTTATTACATAGGAGTCTGTAATTTCTTAATGAACTATATCAAGGTGAATAATGCTGGGAGAGAGTACCAGTGATTGATTTAAAGGACATTTCAACATTTTTTATTAGTTTTATTCTGAGTGAATATGGTTAGAATACCAAAAAACATAAATATTCAAAATAAATAGTTTTACATTACTATTAACAGAAAAATCAATGTGACATTTTTTTCACTTATAATCAGAAGTTACGAAGTTTTATTGACTTTTAATTAGTGTAAAAACATTTACAGTTTGAAGCACCGAGTTAAAATATAACATTTTATTAATCCACAAGCTTTCTAGCTCTTTAAAGAGC
>NW_013675705.1:11944-14494 GCF_000517525.1 Limulus polyphemus
AATGGTAAAAAAAAAAAAGGCAAAAACGCCCATAAAAACCACAAATCTGAAAATCTGTAAGTATCTCCACGTGAACCTCCATACCAAATTTGGTAAATATCCATCAACGGGGGGCGAAGTAATGGTAAAAAAAAGGCAAAAACGCCCATAAAAACCGCAAAACTGAAAATCTGTAAGTATCTCCACATGAACCTCCATACCAAATTTGGTAAATATCCATCAACAGGGGGCGAAGTAATGGTAAAAAAAGGCAAAAATGGCCATAAAAACCGCAAAACACAAATTGTAAAACTGAAAATTTGTATGTATCTCCACATCGACTCAATGACCCTCCAAACCAGATTTGGTGAAGATCCATTCAGAGAAGGTGAGGTAGTGGTAAAAAACGCCCATAAAAACCGCAAAACTGAAAATCTGTATGAATCTCACCATGAACCCAGTGAATCTCCATACCAAATTTGGTGAAGATCCATCCACACTCTGCGAAGTAGTTACAACTTACATGGACGTACAACATAGTACTATTGTATTTATATAGATTTTCCATATTGATTCATAATAATTTTTATTATTTTTAATAGCCTCCAAATTCTTTAATTTATGGACATCTCTTTGAATAATACTGTCATTTTCCACTAATATCTTTTTCGGCTTTTAGTTTTACCCGTTTCTGGTAAGTGGTAACCAAGTTTAGCTTTCTAAACATGATGTAGGCTCATGAAGTTATAGTTTTATTGTTTTTGTAAGTTGTAGTTGGGTCTGTTTATGTTATTTTATTATTAACTCACAGAGAATCAATTTTCCCAACAGTAAAAAGGCGAAAATGTTTGAAAAACAGTTGCTAACCTTGGTATTCGTTAGAAAACAAGCTGAGGTGCTGTTAGGTTTAAAAAAACGAGGATTCGGAAAAGGAAAATGGAATGGCTTTGGAGGAAAAGTTGAACCTTCAGAAACTATTGAACAGGCAGCTAAAAGGTATACTTTGAATTTAAGTTATTAAATAACACAAACACGCTAATTTAAGTAAATTAAATTAATAGACCACTTGCATTAATTAAAACTCTTATCCAGATTTATTTATACTTCAAGAAAATTGAAAATTTTTCTTACACTTTACAGCACTGTGAATATATATATGTATAGCCTATTAGTATTATAAGGAGCATTATTCAATAGGATTGTGGTATATTTGGGTACATAGTCTTCCCACAGAGCAGTCAATTAGACTTACTAACTGGAGGTTCCAAGAATATCATCACACACTATAGGTCTGTTGACTGAGTTTGTCAACAAAGAAAGAATTAGTAGACATGGTGTCCAGCACAACGATATTTATTTACAAAAACAATCAAATGATAAACACTAGATAATCACAAAATAAGGGCAAGTCTGTTATCTGTTGAACTGTAGAAATACCTTCCGCACCATAAGCTAAAAAAAAAGGAAAGTTAATTATAATATTAAAATGAAAACCCAGTTAATTTAAAGCTAAGAATTCCTAACTGTGTAGAAAACTCTAAATCCTCTGAAACTTAGAATAACAGAGGAGAACCTAGCTTTATGTATTTAAATAGACTAATACAAACACAACAAAGGTATTCTTACACTGCACTTTGCCCTCCTGACCTCGAGCCATACTCATTCCAGTGTAGGGGGTGTGCAAGTACCTGGTTTGCCAACACAATAGGTAACTCTGTACTACAAAATGTCTTCCAATAAGAGAACATGCCTAATGGCCAGTTAGCAGGTTCTAGTCTTGTTTGTGCCAGAGTAAGAAAAGTACTTGAACAACTCTGCATCCACTGAACTAAATGAAAAATATAAATTTTAAAATTTACATATTCACTAAGGGAGTATCTAACACAAAGTACCGTCTTGTATTACAGGATGTTAAATTTTGGATTAATTAACACATCTATTTGTAACAACACACAACAGTATATTATAATGCCATTGGGCTACTAATAATGACGGGCAATACTCATGTTTTCTCATTTCTAAACTATGTATTTAGTATAATGCTTTTTTTTCAACTTTTCAAGTTTTTAATCGATAAAAGTATAAAGAAATTAAACTGACTGGAAATTAGCGTACTACGTATTGAGCCATGTTTTAAGCATATTTTTGGATCTATTATTTGAAACTATTACTGGTACAGAATAAATCTTATTTTGTAACAAAGTTAAAAAAAAAACATTACTAATAGCCTGAATTTGCTTGTTTTGATCCTAGTACTAAAAATATGCTAAACTAATTATGATTTACTTGAAATAGAATTGGTTGTGTGTGAATTAAGCTTAATATCAGATTAATTAATATTTCAAGCTTTATTTGATGATGTCTATATTATTTAACTCTTCAGTTACTGATGGTTGACTTTTTTTAAACATATTTTCCTAAAGTAGTTGTGTACTGTCAGGGAGACCTAGAAAACATACTCTTGAGACCAGTACTTAAGTGTACTGTCAGGTAGACCTAGAATACATACTGTTGAGACCAGTACTTAAGTATACAGTCAGGGAGACTTAGAAAACATACTGTTGAGACCGG
>NW_013675705.1:15440-18266 GCF_000517525.1 Limulus polyphemus
AAGAAGTACTGTTCGACGGTGGTGGTATAAGCTGTACATTGAAAGAGTTTAAAAGGTAATTGAAGAAGTACTGTTCGACGGTGGTGGTATAAGCTGTACATTGAAAGAGTTTAAAAGGTAATTGAAGAAGTACTGTTCGACGGTGGTGGTATAAGCTGTACATTGAAAGAGTTTAAAAGGTAATTGAAGAAGTACTGTTTCGACGGTGGTGGTATAAGCTGTACATTGAAAGAGTTTAAAAGGTAATTGAAGAAGTATTTTGTTTAAAAATAACATCTTAATTATCAAGATAATTTGTCGTTTCCCATGTACACGGGACACTAAGATGTCAATGATAGATTTGACTGGCTTCATGGATTACCAGCATTATACATAACACAAGATAATATACTTAAACCAAACAAATTATATATACATGCTGAGTAGCAATAATAGTGATTTATATTATAAATTAATAAAGACAAATTATTACTACTACTACAGTTTTTTTATAAATTCTATCCGTGTTGTTTTTATACCTTAAATTTCAATCTAGGTAATAATTTCTTTCATTACTAATTTGTCAGATTTAGGTATGATCTATTTCATTTACTGAGTTCTTCAAAGTAAAATTTCTCCTGCTGCTTTGGAAAGAAAAAATGTCAACAGTTTTTGGTTGAATTTAAAACAAAATAAAGCTCCAGATAAGAAACTGAAATGTGTCATATTTAATTTAAAATTATTGTTCCTTGAAAAACAATGAGGCAAAAACAAAAGGCCAGGTCAACTGTTTATTGTAAAAATTTGTTACAATCGAGAAAAAACTATTTTATCTGTCCATAGATAAGTTTTATATTTTCTTAGAAGTGTAAAATATTTTCATTTTTACAGTAACAGTGATTTTGAATTTGTGTGTAAATAAGAAAGTTTATTGAAAAGTCAGTGTTGAGTTGTATGTGTAATACCCAACTTTTGATCTCTTTCAGAGATGAAACCTCAGTGGTATCCAATAACTTCAGTACCTTTTGACAAGATGTGGGCTGATGATAAACTGTGGTTCCCACTCTTACTGGAAAGTAAGAAGTTTCATGGGTACTTCAAGTTCCAGGGTCACGAAACCATTCTAGATTATCAGCTTAAAGAAGTGTCTAGTTTGGAGTCAAATCTTTGAATGCTATTATGCAATCAAGTTAAGCTTTGCCAACTATAAATATTCATGTGTTCAACTTATGTAAGGCATGTTACACAAGTTTGTTTTGTTTCTCTTAGAAAGCTGATGATAATAACACACCAGTTTATTCTTGTGGATGAAACTCCCAGAATTATGTCGACTGATAGGTTATTATGTACTGTACCACAAGATGTATAGCGTAATGTTTCATTATACTAACATCATTTAACCTAGACTCTTCTATTGTTTCATACTGTTAATGTTGTACAGTTATCTTTGACTAAGAGTAGTCACTGTTAAACAACAATGTAGTTATCTTTGCCTAAGAGTAGTCACTGTTAAACAACAATGTAGTTATCTTTGACTAAGAGTAGTCACTGTTAAACAACAATGTAGTTATCTTTGACTAAGAGTAGTCACTGTTAAACAACAATGTAGTTATCTTTGACTAAGAGTAGTCACTGTTAAACAACAATGTAGTTATCTTTGACTAAGATTAGTCACTGTTAAACAACAATGTAGCAAGTTGTAATTTTTTCTGTTTCAGAAGCTACAAGTACTAGTATCTTCATTACGAATATTTTGTCATATTCCATGTTATTTTATGTTAACTTTTTGTAAAAAATAATAAAAATTGGTAAGATATGTTTGATGTTTTTCTTGTCACGTTTTCTTTATTTTATGTTGAAATTACCTTTTTTTTTTTAGAAGTGGTATATCCAGGTGAAACTGAAATAACTTTTGAGCTATATCAGATAGGTCCTTGGGAGATCCAGTCAAGATATATATTTAGAAGTAACACTAAAATCTCTTTACTAATAATGAAACTGGATACAAAGTAAACTAGAAACATTCACAATCTTTATTAAACCCCAACTGAGTGTGCCTTCTATAGAATATGACAGATTGTCACTTTCACTGGATACTCTCACTGGATACTCTCACTGGCCTGTTCTTCAAGATCCTGTTTCAGACTGTTTAAATTAAATGTTCCTTAGTTCATAAGAAACATCCCATTTACTCTGAGTGACTAGTGCAACCCACGTGACTTGTCATTCCCATTACATTATAGCAATATCTCCCATGAGAAGAGGCCCACAGTGGCTCAACAGTAAGTCTTCAGACTTATACTGCTAAAACATGGGCTTTGTTATTCATGATGAGCACAGCAAAGTATTGACGTAAAACTGGTTAGGTCCATTTGATAACTGGAGATTCAATTGAGATATCGGTTACGGAGTAATGCTGAAACATGATGACTGGATCTACATTGAATGTAGTTAAATGACAGAATACAAAATGCTCAAGCTTTATTATATGATGAAATAGAAACACAGTGTGTGTGTACCTGCTTAGATATTCATAATATGTTGGACTGTTGAGTTATTCTGGTTCTTCCTTCAGTGTTTTCTGGTAGGATCTTATATAAGACCATTTAAAATGAGATCTATATTGAATGTAGTTAAATGACAGGTTGTGTAACAACAGCTAAGTTACCAACAACCGAACAGATTAGGTTGTGTAACAACAGCTAAGTTACCAACAACCAAACATATTAGGTTGTGTAACAACAGCTAAGTTACCAACAACCAAACATATTAGGTTGTGTAACAACAGCTAAGTTACCAACAACCAAACATATTAGGTTGTGTAACAACAGCTAAGTTACCAACAAC
>NW_013675705.1:19121-20381 GCF_000517525.1 Limulus polyphemus
ATTTAGTGTTTACGTGTGTTGGTCATAATGCGATCCGTGCATTTAGTGTTTACGTGTATTGGTCACCTGGTCATAATGCGATCCGTGTTTTTAGTGTTTATGTGTATTGGTCATAATGCGATCCGTGCATTTAGTGTTTATGTATGTTGGTCACCTGGTCATAATGCGAAAGTGGTCGAATGACTGGCATTTGCAAATGACCAGTTTCCTTATTGTTCATTGCAGTGGCGTAAGTATCATCATAGCAGCTATAGCATTGCTATGGGGTCTGGGAGTAAGGTAAAAACTAATTATATACATACACTTCTCCCGTGCCCCCATGGCTCATCACACGTGATTTAGTGATTACAGTACGTACATGTTGCTTAAACCACAATTCTAAACTAACTGATTGGTCAAAAATTAAGTGTCGATAAAGAGCTGTAAATGGGGCCTAAATTCTTGTTTTGCTATAAGCTCGAGACATTCTATGTACGCTTCTGAACAGGTTTCCATGACCTGTTGTGTCTAACACAGGGCTTGGAAACATTTTACATGAAATAAAGAGTTTCTACAGGTCCTACCTGTTCAGTCTACCGCAGTTTTGATTTTTTTCCTGCTTTTTCTCGCAGGTTTCCATAACCTAATGAGGTTAAGGTATAAATAAACTTTCAGAACTCACGTTTTATCGTTTGCGCCATAAACTTAAGTGATCTTCTGAGTGGTAGGATATATTTTTCTAAATGTTATGTTAAAACAAACGATCAGAACATTAACAATACAGAACAAAGATGGGACTCCTAAATCGAGTCTTAACTTTCTTATATCAAAGACCAACTACCTTTCTTGAAAGTCGAAGTGAATTCTGCCTTGACCAATCGGAAGAAGGGGTAATAAAATTCCATCAACAGTCGCAAGGTATACTCCAAACAAAAACTTAATTATGTATGCTCTCAATAAAGACTGGGAAAAAGTAAGATAGATAATATGACATACGGGTAAAACAGAACAGAAAATAAATGTTTAATAGATTCCTCAATTACAATGACGTACAATAACTGATCTGTATTAACTTGACAAAGTAAAGATAAAACCGTAAGAAGACGCCATCTGTCGGGAAATAACGGAGGTGAGCACCCAATTTGTTGTTGAAATTATATTGGAGGTTGACTGGGTCCATACATATGAATTTGCGGTTTCACATTTTGTGTTTTGCAGTTTTAGGGGCGTTTTTTACAGTTACATATCAGGGAAGCAACTTTTCATGTCCTAAAATAATCT
>NW_013675705.1:21009-22058 GCF_000517525.1 Limulus polyphemus
TCTGTTCAATAAAAATCTTTCAAATGCGACTGTGGCTTTTTTGCTCGAAACTTTGTCTTCAAAATAAAAGGGTGCATCTTATATTACCGAAAAAATACGCTAAAATTACATTTGTTTCGATGCTTTTACATGCATAAAGAGAACGCCATCTGGAGGACAAACAACCCATGTGACAGTTTTTGATTTTGGAAGTGATGTTCCTGGCTACCTTTACAACATATTCAAAAGAGAAATCAGCATTTAAACTATAAAAACTTGTAAACCATTTTTTTGGACAGTTAATTAACTAGTTTCTCGTTTTGTGGCTTGCGCTAAAAAGTAGCGATTAAATTAACAGTAACAAGGTAAGTAACCAAGTTATACCATGTTGGAGAGGCCTGTATCGATACCTTAATACCGGTACGGGAGATTCTGTTCAGTATTATTAATGATATTTTAATTGTTATTTTTTAAGTTTGTAGATTACATGTAATTAACCAGGTTATGTCTCTGTTAATTAACTCTAATATTAATAAAAGTTGATTATTAAAATTTGCTTATATCCACAACATTAAGCTATTCGTAGTTGTTGAGATATTATTACTAGTATTAGTATATTACTATTACTAATTAATAACTAGAATAAATTTGTAGGTTGGAAAAATATGTGGAAAATGACCCATAATGGAGTGTACTGTACCTACATAAAGAATGTCTTGTGTAAAGTTCAACACCTTCTACTGGAGTGTACTGTACTCCATAAATAATATCTTGTGTAAAGTTCAACACCTTCTACTGTAGTGTACTGTACTCCATAAAGAATGTCTTGTGTAAAGTTCAACACCTTCTACTGTAGTGTACTGTACTCCATAAAGAAGTCTTGTGTAAAGTACAACACCTTCTACTCTAGTGTACTGTACTCCATAAAGAATGTCTTGTGTAAAGTTCAACACCTTCTACTCTAGTTACTGTACTCCATAAAGAATGTCTTGTGTAAAGTTCAACACCTTCTACTGTAGTGTACTGTACTCCATAAAGAATGTCTTGTGTAAAAGTTCAACACCTTCTAC
>NW_013675705.1:23058-23750 GCF_000517525.1 Limulus polyphemus
CTCCATAAATAATGTCTTGTGTAAAGTTCAACACCTTCTACTCTAGTGTACTGTACTCCATAAAGAATGTCTTGTGTAAAGTTCAACACCTTCTACTGGAGTGTACTGTACTCCATAAAGAATGTATTGTGTAAAGTTCAACACCTTCTACTGGAGTGTACTGTACTCCATAAATAATGTCTTGTGTGAAGTTTAACACCTTCTATTCTAGTGTACTGTACTTCATAAAGAATGTCTTGTGTAAAGTTCAACACCTTTTACTGTAGTGTACTGTACTCTATAAAGAATGTCTTGTGTAAAGTACAACACCTTCTACTGAAGTGTACTGTACTCCATAAAGAATGTATTGTGTAAAGTTCAACACCTTCTACTGTAGTGTACTGTACTCCATAAAGAATGTCTTGTGTAAAGTTCAACACCTTCTACTGGAGTTTACTGTACTCCATAAATAATGTCTTGTGTAAAGTACAACACCTTCTACTGGAGTTTACTGTACTCCATAAAGAATGTCTTGTGTAAAGTTCAACACCTTCTACTCTAGTGTACTGTACTCCATAAAGAATGTCTTGTGTAAAGTACAACACCTTCTACTCTAGTGTACTGTACTCCATAAAGAATGTCTTGTGTAAAGTTCAACACCTTGTACTGTAGTGTACTGTACTCCATAAAGAATGTCTTGTGTAAAGTTCAAC
>NW_013675706.1:0-7871 GCF_000517525.1 Limulus polyphemus
CGTATGACGTCATCTATTCTATAGCCTTTATTCAGCTATTGTTGTACTTATACGTCGGGATTGTTTCGTATGACGTCATCTATTCTATAGCCTTTATTCAGCTATTGTTGTACTTATACGTCGGGATTGTTTCGTATGACGTCATCTATTCTATAGCCTTTATTCAGCTATTGTTGTACTTATACGTCGGGATTGTTTCGTATGACGTCATCTATTCTATAGCCTTTATTCAGCTATTGTTGTACTTATACGTCGAGATTGTTTCGTATGACGTCAAGAAGATGGTCGATTTCTGTTATTGGTGGGTGTTGTAAGTCCGGAGACTTATCACTGACCCACAAGAGGACAATAACTGAAAGAATGTATAACAGTTGAGAGATAAAGAACGTAAACTAACTTTTTTTGTATTTGGAATTATCCGAGTAAATTTTATTTTAACTTTGACAAAATTGATTTCTTTTTTTTTAACCACCCCTAAGTGGTCGAGACAGTTATTTACGTGATACAGACTAACAGACCAGTAATAATCAAATATACAGACAGACACAACCTACAAGAAATTCCGTAGAAGCTTTGTTTTATATATTCAAGTACAGGATCACTGGTCGATTTTCACTACGTTTGAACTTAGAAACACTTGACGTTTTTTATTACTGTTTCGAGATCGTCCAATGAAGCCAAACAAACTGTACAGAAAGAGTCGAAAGATGTAACCAGTAATCAGTCGTGTAACTGTCATTTTATAACTCCACATCGTTCTCACGTTTACTTCCTGTCGTAAACACGCCTGAACTTTGCTTGTTTCTATGTAAAGCCGAAATCATTATCTCGCTAGTACTAACAAACATGCGCGAGTAAAAAAAAAAAACGTCGGCCACAACTTGAGTGGAAGGATCGTTTTATGTTTACCGAACACGTGCCTTTGAAAGTGTCATACATGTTTATTTTTTTATTCACGAGGTGTAGGAGTTTCTCGTCGGATTTGACGTTAACCTTACGAAATGACCATCAAATCCACTTCGATCCATATGAGATGCTGACAAACTGTCAGAGAGTTACCTAGAAGTAACATTGTTTAGTTGTAGAATCAAAAGAAATAATTCCATTGTTTATCTAGACTGTTACCTAGAAGTAACATTGTTTAGTTGTAGAACCAAAAGAAATAATTCCATGGTTTATCTAGACTGTTACCTAGAAGTAACATTAAAGCGGACATGATGACGCGCACGCCCTCTGAATAATAGCCTATGTTTAATTGTCGGCAGGTAATGTAATAACCACGTTAAAATTCATTTTTCTTAGAATTTTATTCTAATACGCATTAAAATAAATGAATAACTTCAAATCAAAAAGTCATCCGCATACCACCTAAAATCATTTCGTGTACCACACTTTGGGAAACAATGGTCTAGATAAGCCATGAATTATTCCTGTTGGTTCTACAACTGAACGATGTTACTTCTAGGTAACAGTCTAGATAAACCTTGGAAATATTCCTGTTGGTTCCTCAATTGAACAATGTTACTTCTAGGTAACAGTCTAGATAAACCATGAATTATTCCTGTTGGTTCCTCAATTGAACAATGTTACTTCTAGGTAACAGTCTAGATAATCCATGAATTATTCCTGTTGGTTCTACAACTAAACAATGTTACTTCTAAGTAACAGTCTAGATAAGCCATGAATTATTCCTGTTGGTTCTACAACTGAACGATGTTACTTCTAAGTAACAGTCTAGATAAACCTTGGAAATATTCCTGTTGGTTCCTCAATTGAACAATGTTACTTCTAGGTAACAGTCTAGATAAACCATTAAATTAATCCTGTTGGTTCTACAACTGAACGGTCATAACAATGTCATTTTGAGATAAGAAAATTAATGTTTTAAAATAAATAATACGGTGGGTGATATTGGTATGAAATTTCATTTTAAAATAAAGTTATTTGATTAAAAAAGTGAGTATGTTTAAAGAAAAATATTAAGTAAAACATAAATGATAGTACAGGTGGTACGGAGATATGGCAAAAATCGTGAAGGTGGTACGCGAATGACTGAAGTTTGGGAAGCACAGATTGAGGAACCAACAGTAATATTTCTTTTGTTTATTTAAACTGTTACCTAGAAGTAACATTGTTCAATTGAAGAACCAACAGGAATATTGTTTTTGTTTATTTAAACTATTACCTAGAAGTAACATTGTTCAATTTAGGAACCAACAGGAATATTGTTTTTGTTTATTTAAACTATTACCTAGAAGTAACATTGTTCAATTGAGAAACCAACAGGAATATTTCTTTTGTTTATTTAAACAATTACCTAGAAGTAACATTGTTCAAGTGTTTTATTTATTGCTCAGCTATAAAGATACTGCCTAGTTATAACAATATTACCCAGTTATAATTGATGATGATAGGTGCGGTAGTTTCCGAGATCCGAGTTTTGGCCGTATATATCACAAACTTCATTATAATAAGATAACCTACCTCACTACAAACTGATGTTGTTGTCACTTGCACGAGCTCACAAACGCAAACTAATAAATGTTGATTGTTTGTTTGTAATTATGCACAAAGCTACACAATGGGCTATCTGTGCTCTGCCCACCACGGGTATCGAAACCCGGTTTCTAGCGTTGTAAGTCCGCAGACATACCGCTGTACAACTGAGGGGCAATAAATGTTGAAAACTAATTTATCACAGTTTGTGAACGTCAGAATTTTGTTACTATAACAACACAACTAACTGGTAAGAACTTTATTAAGTAAATTAACAACAACAACAACAACATGTTTTACGTAGAGTCGACTAAACTTGAATCGTTCAACATTTCTCTTTGAATTCTTTTTTCTCTCCAAAAATATCACGAAAAATCTGCTTCAAAGTTAAAAAATATAATTAAATAGTTTATTTTCTATCTTGATTTCCTTATAACACCCACACTACATAAAACCATAGAAACTTGGCATTTGATATACAGTAGAGAGGCAGAGCGTTGATTCTCACTTCACTTTCTAAATTACTATGTTACGTTACAATCTACGACATCAATCAAACTGACTCAAACAGGAAGATCGTCAAATGTTTCCAAAGTTCTGTAATCATTTGAATGCTGTATGCATTGAAAAAGGCAAGCCTTTTTAAAATCAATAATTTAGAAATCTGTTTTGAGTCTGCTTCCGTTTTTTTTTGTCCTAATTTTTATTCAACAAAATAATAAAATCATCACCATAGTTTCAGTAACGAGAATGAATAAAAAAGATTTTCTACCATTTGGTTTTAATATCGCCAATGTGAGAAACGTGTATCAATTTTTATCTTAAATAACGTAAATGATAACATTTACGTTGCTATGGTAAACTGAATTCTTTCAGTGATAATGAAACTTTTAGAGCGCAACATTTTTGTTGTTGGCATGGAAACCCACGCGGATATGAATCCAGATAATTAGATTGAGTGTCGCTTCACTTCCATGCCGTTGCGGGGAGAAGGGGGATCACATTGTCTACACTGATATATCATATCTCAGTTACACAAAAAAGTGACATTTTATTAAACTTACGAATCTTTTTTTCTTCCTGTTTCCTTCTGGTAGATGTACTAAATTATTAAACGTTGTAAGTCCGTCATTTTGTAACAATAAAAAATTGATTCGCGAGAACACTAACTGACAGATAGTGGTTCTACATACACTGGATATCTAGTTCCAATTCACAACTAGCTTCAGCACAGATTATTAACCTCATCTAACGTGTCTTATTTATTCTGTTTCTTGGTGGTGGTCTGATTCTACATACACTGGATATCTAGTTCCAATTCACAACTAGCTTTAGAACACATTATTACACTATAGGTGTACGAACTGGTAACTAGAAATCATTAGAAAATCACGAACCTGGGTTATACCCTACGCAGATGACATAGTTAAACAGTGTATCACCTGCGTTATAACCTACACAGATGACAATGTTAAACAGTGTATCACCTGGGTTATACCCTACACAGATGACATAGTTAAACAGTGTATCACCTGGGTTATAACCTACGCAGATGACATAGTTAAACAGTGTATCACCTGGGTTATAACCTACGCAGATGACATAGTTAAACAGTGTATCACCTGGGTTATAACCTACACAGATGACAATGTTAAACAGTTTATCACCTCGGTTATAACCTACATAGATGACATAGTTAAACAGTGTATCACCTGGGTTATAACCTACACAGATGACAATGTTAAACAGTGTATCACCTCGGTTATACCCTACACAGATGACATAGTTAAACAGTGTATCACCTGGGTTATAACCTACATAGATGACAATGTTAAACAGTTTATCACCTGGGTTATAACCTGTACAGATGACAATGTTAAACAGTTTATCACCTGGGTTATAACCTGTACAGATGACAATGTTAAACAGTGTATCACCTGGGTTATAACCTACACAGATGACAATGTTAAACAGTGTATCACCTGGGTTATACCCTACACAGATGACGTAGTTAAACAGTGTATCACCTGGGTTATACCCTACACAGATGACGTAGTTAAACAGTGTATCACCTGGGTTATACCCTACGCAGATGACATAGTTAAACAGTGTATCACCTGGGTTATAACCTGTACAGATGACGTAGTTAAACAGTGTATCACCTGGGTTATCACTCGTGGTTATCAAAAAATCGGGTCTAAACATTCAAGTAGTTCAAAAGTTTGGAGAAAGATTTTAAAATCTGTATATTTGTTCAGGAAACGAGTAGTTTAAAACAAACAAACTTTGTGGATGAGACAGCGTTTCTGGTGTTATTTGTTCCGTAAAAAATGTCGTGTATAAAACACGTGCTCTGTTACATGTGCTGGAGAAACTGTCTGTGTGAGTATATGTATATAGTTTCTCGAATACAATCACGATATTAAAAATGAGAAAAGGCAACAGCTGAAAATTTATACGTTATCATGAATTCCCTACCTTTAAACTCAGTGTTTTAATAAAATGTGAGAACGTTCTAGAAAGAACACAATGGACCGTAACGTAGATATAATAAATATATGTGAATTGCTAAATGACAGAATTGACGACGAAGTCACAAATGGTTCCTTTGTATTGATTTTTTGTTACTTAAATACATCACAATTCACTTACTTAATAACAGTTGTTGTTCAGGAAATTGACGATATAACTAATACCTCAATCACCACTATGTATGTCGTATTACCCGAGTCGGCCTGAGGAGTCTTGGTGTTAGATGAAAGGCTTTGTCGGCACTGGATATGGCAGATGTAATGTGACCTACATGTTATTCTCTACCTTCTCTCACACGTTCTTATAAATGTTTAAAAGTTTGTTAATTATAACTTTGCCAACTCAATGCTGACAGCTTTTAATGTTTTATTGTATTTATATGACTGCTTTTCATGTTCACTAACTTTACTAATACTGAGACACTATATCGATGTGATTCTTATGTAGTTATGAAGTATTAGCACTTCACGTTAACCTTTATTCTTAATTATTTTCTCACTTTATATATTTCCCTGTAACTTATCCTTCCCTTCATACATTTCCCAACTTCCCATGTATCCTGTTGTTGTACTATGTCATTTTCTATCAAGTATCGTTTCAACTGTACACTCAGTGATCCAAACCTTAATCTGATAACGCGCAGGACCAGGAGAGTCTCGAGCACAACCATTGACTCCACTAGTATCTGGAAGGCTTCATTTTCAATCTTTGGCCATTACCTAATCAAGGTCATCTCCAATCCCGGTAGAGTTGGCATTGTCTCCTGATCGATCGTTCTACAAGGTCATCTCCAATCCCGGTAGAGTTGGCATTGTCTCCTGATCGATCGTTCTACAAGGTCATCTCCAGTCCAGGTAGAGTTGGCATTGTCTCCTGATCCATCGTTCTACAAGGTCATCTCCAATCCCGGCAGAGTTGACATTGTCTCCTGATCGATCGTTCTATAAGGTCATCTCCAATCCCGATAGAGTTGGCATTGTCTCCTGATCCATCGTTCTACAAGGTCATCTCCAATCCCGGCAGAGTTGACATTGTCTCCTGATCGATCGTTCTATAAGGTCATCTCCAATCCCGATAGAGTTGGCATTGTCTCCTGATCGATCGTTCTACAAGGTCATCTCCAATCCAGGTACAGTTGACATTGTCTCCTGATCGATTGTTTTACAAGGTCATCTCCAATCCAGGTACAGTTGACATTGTCTCCTGATCGATTGTTCTACAAGGTCATCTCCAATCCAGGTACAGTTGGCATTGTCTACTGATCGATCGTTCTACAAGGTCATCTCTAATTCAGGTAGAGTTGACATTGTCTCCTGATCGATTGTTCTACAAGGTCATCTCCAATCCAGGTACAGTTGACATTGTCTCCTGATCGATTGTTCTACAAGGTCATCTCATATCCAGGTAGAGTTGACATTGTCTCCTGATCGATTGTTCTACAAGGTCATCTCCAATCCAGGTAGAGTTAGCATTGTTTGCTGATCGATCGTTCTACAAGGTCATCTCCAATCCAGGTAAAGTTGACATTGTCTCCTGATCGATCGTCCTACAAGGTCATCTCCAATTTAGGTAGAGTTGACATAGAGGAGAATATACTGGAAGTCTCAGTGAACCAATCACGAGCGATTTGAGCTCCGTGGCTGGTGTCCAGGAAGTAACCGTCTCCGTTTTTGGTAAAAGAAGAGTGTTACTGGTAAGCCATCCACTGGAACCAAGGGACCAAGGTCCATGCCATCCATAAAAGTGAGCCCCATCACAATACCCTGCCTTCAGAACCCTGTACAATAGAGACTATATAGAATTGGTCCATAACTTTAAGGTGCCATTGATGAATCCTTTACTAGTTTTGGGCTCTAGGACAAACTAAGGACTTCAAACTTTGAAGAACTTGGAAGTAACTCAAAACAATTCACTTCCAATTAATTATGCAAATTATTTCATTAGTATGCACATATTAATGAACTCTAATTCAGATTATCTACAAACACAATATCATGAAAACTAACAACACTACCCAACTAAATTACACATCAATTTAAAGCTTAAGAAGAGAGAAAAACCACGAACCTAATGCCACAAATGTAAGACTGCCACAGAAGAAAACAAAAACTGTACATATTTTCAACACTACAAATAATCCCTCCAGTTTAAGACCTCTTTTGGTCTGGGTGTAACTTTTTACAACCCATCTTCTAGTTTATTGAGTTTGTTTAAAAATTGCGAAAATTACCACCAAAGGGGCTGCGAATTGCCATGAATTCCGTTGCTAGGGCGGTTGCTATGGGAGGATTTTAATTTTCAGTTCAAAATTATGATTTTCAATACCATTTTTGAGGGATGTGTAGGGGCGTTTTGATAAAATGTGTTGCAGAAACTAAAAGTCGGCATTTTAAAGTAGCAAGAATCTATTTTTCAAGAAAGGGTGAAAAAATGGGCTAGAAATTCTTTAAAGGGTTGTCGCCACACTCTAACCCTACCATTGTGACACATATGACCACATTACACACTTAAACTGGACAAAGGTCACCACTAAAGACGTTTCTTTCGACCGTTGGCTGCGATAAGTGGTTTACATAAAGGTCACATCATATCCTACGAATGAATATGGTAGAAATCGGTTTCTCTGGGCCATTATTATAGTATTTCTGTTTGACAACTCTCTCCTCCGTCCACTGTAGCTACTAGAGGATTGTTGGTTTGTTGAACTTCACGCAAAGCTACTCGAGCCGTCCCTAGACTAGAAGGAAGGCAGCTAGTTAACTCCACCCACCGCCAATTCTTGGGTTACCCTGTACCAACGAATAGTGGGATTGATTATAACCGCCCCTAACGCTAAAATAAAC
>NW_013675706.1:8794-10059 GCF_000517525.1 Limulus polyphemus
AATTCGTTGATCTGATCTGAGAGCCTTTGGACACAGAGTTCGTTGATCTGATCTGAGAGCCTTTGGACACAGAGTTCGTTGATCTGATCTGAGAGCCTTTGGACACAGAGTTCGTTGATCTGATCTGAGAACCTTTGGACACAGAGTTCGTTGATCTGATCTGAGAGCCTTTGGACACAGAGTTCGTTGATCATCCTTACAACAAAGCTTGATAAATCTTTCAGTCTTTCACAGCGACAACTGGTGCTCGTACAATTTACCTATGTACTTACTGACCTCTGGTGGTTTTATTTCTCTAAAAGGATGGGAGGGCTGATCTTCTGGCCGGTGAGTGTGGATACGACAACAATAGCCAACTTTTGTTTCGACAAATCGTGGAGTTTTGTGCTTAACAAGAAAACAAACAAACAATTAATAAAGATTTTTATTTTGAGTTTTGTGATCGTGTCTTGATTTACTTGATTCAGAAATTGTTATACGTATTATAATTAAGTCATTGAAAACCCACCAGGTATATAATCTTTGCCATCTTGATTCCTGGTTGTAATCTATTTTGATGAATTTAGATATAAAGAAAGATTTTTACATTTCTTGTACAATGATTCTAGACAGTTTTTTCTCCCAAAAAAAACGTGTTGTTGAAGTAGTTTTATTTTCCAGAATACTGAGAAATATAGTTTTCCTAAATATCATACTGGAATGTCATCAGCAGACGGAGTTTCAACACCCGTTCCGCTGTTTTCGTGTTTACTGTGGTGAAGAAAGCACGTGCAAGGAATATATGCGCACTACAGATTAATTCCAGCCGAATGATTCGATCCAGCATCATTTTCCAGTTGCGTGCCGAATCAGAGTTAGGCTTAACTCAGTGCTCGAAATCAACACTGTATGTTCTATTCTATATGTGAATTTTAAATACCTTCGTCAGTATAATAGTATTTCTTTGTCTACCTACGAACACTATATAATCTAGAAATTACACCATTAGAACACAAATAGATAACGAAGAAACATCACGACTAGATGAAATACTTTATGTAAATACTTTCAATCGTCCAACAACAAACACGTTCAAAGTTGCCGTGTTTTTACTTATAAACTTGATTTTAAAAACTAATCAAATTACTGTAAATATTTCTACAAAAACCACTCATAAACACGAAAGCGTTTATTATACGCTTTAGGATTCAATAGCGACTTAATTTCGTTTCACTTACTATCATGTATAAAATCAAAACACAAACATTATATATATATATATATAA